>NC_143151.1:15253614-15391920 GCF_041381405.1 Jatropha curcas | reverse complement strand
CGCGCGCTGGGCGGCTGGCCTCTCCCGCGCGCGCGGCAGGCCCCGCCCGCGCGGGGCGTCAGGCCCCGCCCGCGCGGGGCGGCAGGCCTCGCCCGCGCTGGGCGGCAGGCCTTGCCCAGGAAGTGGGGCGGCTGCTGCCGCCCAGGCTGGGCGGCTGCTGCCGCCGTTCCCGGCGGCAGGCGCCGCCGTGCCCGGCGGCAGGCGCCGCCGTGGCCGGTGTGGACACCGTGCCTCGTTCTGAGGGCCTTTTTGGGAGTTCCGGACCTCCGAAAAATATTCCGGGACCTGTTCCGCGATCCTCGCGATATTCCGGACGTTTTAAGTACCATATTGACATATTTTCGGTGAACTTCCGAAATAGCCTCCGGTCCGGCCGGACTGTTTGCAGTCTGGGAAAACAGGCTTTCTGAGCCTCAAAATTTGGGTATTCACAGGTAGAGGGTAAGTTTTGAGAGATAAAAGATTTGATGAATGGACGAATACTCTTAAAACGAAAACTCTTTTCTCCACATCTTTCAAAAACGAAAAGCTTTTTTATAGAGAGTGATGTGACTCTCGTTTTTAGAAAGTGAATATCTCTTTTTCAAATCAGAATATTGACTTTCCTTATTTAGAAGATATGGAAATCTTTGTTACTAAAACTTTTGAGTCAACATTCTATTTTTTTGGTAAGCAAATAAGAGACAATCTATCTTTCCTTTAAAAACAAAGATTTTCGAAAGTAAATATTTGAAAAATCTTTTTCGAAGGATTTATTTACCAAAAACAAATTAAAATATAATCTTCCTTCATTTAGGTAAGAAAATAAAATCAAGATTTTTGGATCTTCAAAAAATTTTTGTTTCCGAAAATGAAGTGCATAAGATCTTTAATCGATTTATTCTTATTACCAAAATTGCTAGAGACAAAGTCTCTTTAATTTAGGTAATTTGAATATTTCGAATCTTAAGAAAATTTGAAAAATTAAAGTAAGCTTTTCCTAAAAAAATTTTTATTACAAAAAAAAATGTTAGAGACAAGATCTCCTCCATTTTAGGTAAGATAAACAAGGAACGAAAAAGGTTTTGTTTGATCTTTAAAGAGATAGTTTCGAAAAATCCTTTTGATAAAGTGAGAGTAAATTGATTTGGTGCTTATAATTGGATGTTCTCTCTATCCTACAATGAATCCTAAAAATCTAACCACTAAGGTCTTCAATAGTCTTTATGATCCTCGAAATTGTAGGATTGACTTGTTCATTTGTTACTTTCCATATATAATCTGCATAAAATATTATTAGCACAAATAATATAATTTAAATTTATTTATTTTGTTTTAATCATCAAAATCTGGAGATTAATATTTGACCCTTCAGCCAATAGGACCTGTGCGTTCGAGGAGCTCACTTGAAGATAGGCTACAAGCGGGTGATTAAGGTACAAAACCTGATCAGTCGGTTATTGTCTATTTTTGTTTTGCTCTTATTCTTGCTTTTCTTCTTATTCATTGTTTTTTTCCTAATCTTGATGTAGATCTGGGCTTGTGAGCATAAGGTCCTTCCTATGCCTGGCTTGTTTAGCTTTGAGGGGACGTAAATGCAAGGACTTTACCTCGAGGACGAGCATGGCGCTACAGCAGGAGGTACTCATATACTACCTCAGACATCAGAGTGTTCCTACAGCTGTTGAATGGCTTGAACTGGGAACGGGTAAGTCGCCACCTTCCTTTATTTATTATATTTTTGCTTTTTCTTTTCTTTTCTTTTGCTGATGATTTTTTCTTACTTTTTTTCTTTTTTTTTTCTTTTTTTACAAATAGAGAGATATCCATGGAGAAATACAGCTAACTTTCCCCATTTTGTTCAAGCTGCTATCGTTTATCAGCACAAAGGTCTCCTCTTTTCAAGACTCTTCTATGATATGTATTACCTCGATGAGAGGGTATAGAAGTGGGAGCTTCACCCGGATAGGAGGAGGGTCCCTCACGATGTACCATACTACATGATGTCGATGAGGTCTATCCAGTTGGCATAGGACATTGCTGCTGCTCAGAGGGGATTAGCTACTATAAACCATCTAGCGGCTTTCGTGCCCGGCGCTTACGCGGTATTTGCGTGCACACAGCTCTTAGTTAATTTCCCTCCTCCGACGGAGTTTGATCCCTTTGCTTAGGCGGAGGAGCTAGATAGAGGCTAGGGTGCTGTCCCGGTACAGGTAGCTTTCAATCCTTTTATTCTATTATTTTGGCTTTCCCCAGTGTCGTTCGTTCATAAACTGTATCTTATTCTTGCAACAGCAGTAGTACCAGCACGGTAAACACGTAAGGAGAGGCTCCGAACCTAGAGCTCCAGATATAGCTGTTATTATTTGCACGCCCGAGCATAGGCCAGGTGCTTCGTTCTCTTTTATTCTGGACTGTACAGGGCAGCCCGCTCAGGGCATGCTCTTGTGAGTCCATATCGGATGTCACCGTTCAGCTGCACTCACGTGAGTACCTTTTACTCATTTTATTTTGAATATTGCTTTTTATTATTATGCTTTCTTATTGTTTGCCCCTTCCCTGTATTATTTTACAGGTGTTTTTCTATAACAATAACAAGGTGTGCCAACTGTATGAAGCAGCTTGCTTGAAGTTGGCAGAGGCGAGGCTCTCAGATGAGCATATATCTGTGAGTATAAACATTACAAAAAAAAAAAAAAAGAAGACCTGCAATGCATATGCCATGCATGCGTGTAATGCAATTACTAATATTTATGAATGTGTGCAAAGAGTTGACATGGTGCCTCCTACTGGTCGGGGCCGAGGGATATAGCATGGCGGGCATGCGGGTCGCGAAGCTGGACGCCAGCTGATGATCATTAAAGAGACCGAGGAGTCTGGCAACGAAGACTCGGAAGAGACGGCCTCAAACATGTCTTGAGATGGCTGCCCCATCTTATTTCTACTTGTTTTTCCCTTTTCTTCTGTTTTTTGTACTCGGGCCCGGCTTAGGGGAATTTTCCTATAAAGGATGATTATTTTCATATGAGAAGGCTAGAAGACAGTCTCTTTATAAGTTTTTAAATGATATTGGTGTATTCGTGTTTCTTGGTTAACATTCATGCTGCTGATTGAATCTGAAAATCGAAAAAAAAACAAAAGAACAGGATTCTTCCAACTGACTGCTAACTAGTGGCGTGCGCCACTAGCACTGCACTGGAAACCAACTATCAATTTATCCTTTCTTTTCTTGCTATGAGAACACATAATACACCCTATGCACTACAAAAGCTCTTCTCTCTTATTCTAGACAACACTTTCACTCAAAACTCCTCCAAACTTCTCATTTCTTCCCCATTTTCCAAGGATCGGACTTTAACGCCTGCATTTGAAGTATTATTCAACAGTTTTAGTAGTGAGGATTGGGACTTACTGTCTCCATTCGAACTCAACGGGCTAAGTTATTACTGGAACATTCAGGTTCAACCCGGGTTGCTACAATGGTTGATCAACCACTTTGATCCTTCGGACAACTTTTCGGCACAACGATTTTGAGATCTGTCCATTATTTAAAGAACTCAGCATTATTTCTAGGATAATACCCATGGTTGAAGAAATTCCTATGGTGCCCCATCTAAATATTGACCCTGCTTCACTAATTTTGCCTGTATTCGGTTTTACGACTTATGAGATACCGTCTTATGATTTTGGAGCTGATATCGTGCCCCTGTGATCGCTTGTCGACCGTGCCTTGGGTATGGACCGTGCTAGCCTATTCTACCCTTCTCTTCTTTGCTTCTACCTTCTTAATCAGTACTTGCTACTCAGTGGCATTAATGGCTATGGCAACCTTAGGTTGGTGCCCATATTCGAGTAAATGGCTAGGCAACACATGCCTTTCCCACTTATTCTGGCAAAGACATTTACTTAGCTGGGAGAGTATGCTCAAGACTCTAGCTTGGTGCTCAGTCCGATGGGGAGTTCACTTCTACTGCAGGTAAGTTATTTCTTCTTTTTTTATGCTCTAACTTTTGCTTAAGCCGCCCTTGCAGGTTTTCGACTTAACGAGCTTTTCTCTTATTATTATATATTTATTGCTCTAACTTTTGCTTAACCCGGCCTTGCGGGTTTCAATTTAACAAGCTCTTTCTCTTTTTTTTTTTTTGAATGCATTTGCAGTTGTGGGCTTTTGAGAAGCTACAAGTGATGGCTCCACCAGCGGACCATTTGATGTTCGATTATAGACCACAAGTCTATGTCCCACATCTACGCCGATTGATTGACGAGACTGTGGAAGACTGGACTGCTAATTATAGGATCTTACCTTCAAGGGAGTCAGATGGACTTGCCCCTGGTGTTACATAGAGCGAGTCACAATTTCCTCTTACATGCTCTGTGTGCCCTTGTGTGGGTTGTCCATGGCACTTGCTTATTATCCCAGCCACGTAGCTAGGCAATACGGTTGTCATCAGGCTGTCCCTGATTACATGTAGTTCGAGGGCGGCCTTCTTACACAATGATTCTTATCTCGCTTTATTTCCACTTGGCCTAGTCGCACGACTGTACCCATTTCTGATGTGGCCAATACCTCTTCCTCAGATTTGTACTACACTTAGCTGCAAGCTTATTCTGGAGTTAGTGTTGATTCAGAGTTGACTGATCTGTTGACAGCTAAATTTCTATTAGGACCTGGCATGTTGATGCTTTTATCTTTATTTCTAATGAAATATACTAAACAATATGCAATTTATGTAATGTATGCACTTATTATGAATGAAATGACTTTTTCTTTAAAATGTTTGATATATTTCCTGTAATTTTATTTCATTAAGGTAAATTCACAACATTTACATATTAACATAAACTTATCATAACAAGCTTTAAAGTTAATAAGAACAAAAAAGGTGAATTTATTGATTGGGCTTCGCTATAAACGTTTCAAGCTATACCTAAAATTTCTTCAATCTATCCATGTTGACTGGTTTGGTAAACTCATTGCCTTCCATGTCTAATAGCTTCACTACACCTTTGGAAAATAACTTCTTAATCAAGAATGGGCCCTCCCAGTTAGGCTTAAACTTCCCCTTTGGATCATTATTGTTCGGCCACATCTGTTTCAGAACCAAATCCCCTATTCTAAGTAGCTTTGGATGAACTCTCTTATTGAAGTGCTTAGCTATCCTCCTCTTATATAATTAATCCATGAATCTAGCATTAAGCCTTTTTCCATCTAGGAGTGCTAATTCTTAACAGTGAATTTCTACCCATTGACATTCTGGAATCTTAGATTCCATCATTATGTGCAAGGACTGCACTTCTATCTCAGTTTGTACTACAGCTTCCATCCCGTAGAAAAGAGAATTAGGGGTTACCCATTCGTAGAGTTGGTTGTGGTCCAGTATCTCCATAAAGCACATTGTAGCTTGCTTGCCTAATCACGATGATTTTCCTCAATATCTTCTTGATGTTTTTATTTGCGGCTTCCACTGCCCCATTAGCTTACGGTCTGTAAGGTGAAGACTAATGGTGTTCGACTCCATATTTCTCTAATAGCAATTTTACTTCTGGTTGGAACTGAACTCCATTGTTTGTCACAATATGATGGGGGATTTCATATCTACATTTCAGGTTCTTTTTAATAAATTTGGCCATTTGCTTGGCATCTATGTTCTAAATGATTCTGCTTCAACCCATCTTGATAAATAGTCCACTATAAACTCGTGTCCATTAGATGCAAGTGGTGAAATCTTGCCAATGATATCTATTCCCCAAGTTGCAAATGGCCATAGCAAAATAGAAGGATGTAATTCTGAAGGAGGAATGTGATTTAGGTCCCCGTGTATTTGGCATTCGAAGCACCTTTTCACAAAAGAAATACAATCATTTTCCATTGTCGACCAAAAGAAACCCTGTCTAATAATTTTCTTAGTAAGCGCTTTTCCGTTTATGTGGGTGCCGCAAACCCCTACATGGATCTGTTCCATAATCCCTTCAGTTTCTTTCTTCGATACACATCTTAATAATACCTCATTTGACATTCTTTTGTACAACTGATCGTCTAAGACTGCAAATTATAATGCCAAACGCTATATAGCTCTTCTGTCATTTCTAGTAGCTGAATCTGGGTATACCCTTTTAGTCATCCACTGCAGGAGATTATAAAACCATGGCTTCTCTTCCTCCTCAACATCCATAATCTTTTCGCCTTCATAGCACGGAATGCTTCTCGAAGACATCACAAATGGCTTTTTACGCATTACCGAAATCACTTACCAAGCTGATGCTAAGTTAGCCAAGGCATTTGGTACTCGGTTGTTTACTCTGCTTGTATGTGTGAAGATTACCTTTTTGAAGTTTTGAACAACAATGCGCAAATGGTCAATGTAAGGCTTCAGTCTATCCTCTTTAACTTCCCAATTGTCGTTAGCGTGCTCAATTACCAACTTCGAATCACCAATAACTTCAATTTCATCAGCTTTAACTGCAATCAGAGCTTCTAACCCACAATAGGCAAGCTTCATACTCTGCCATGTTATTTGTGACTGCAAACTGTAACCTCTCCAACATCGGGATAACCTCTCCTTGTGGAGATTCTGGCAAAATGCCTACCCCGGCACCTTTACTGTAACACCCGCCGCCCAACCCCAAGAGACCCGACGGCGGATGCCACATTCGGTGCCGGAGACACCGTCCTAACATAACATATAAATTATAAAATCAGATTATGAATTAGAAGTGATTAAGTATTGATAAGTTTAGCGAGTAATTTTTTCAATTTGTTTTTGAAATATATATATATAACTTATGAAAACAATTTAGGAAAAATCCTATAACAAAACTACAAGAGTTTCCCTTTAAAAACCGAGCTCGCCAAACATGTGAATACAAAACACTCCCAATTTTAAACTCTAAACCCCCAGCAAACTCCAGTAATCACCATAGCAACACAACAACACTTCTATACCTTTATAACTATAGAAACCCTCAATAGCATTTTAATGATCATCAATTAAATGCATTCATTCTATATATATATCAAGTCCTTATGTTCTTAATCATACCAACTATCTTAAACATATTTTATATCCAAACATTAAATAAAATCTCATGCTTATCTCCAAATATATACACCAAACTAATTTATCATTACATGCTTAAGTTATAATTCAAATAACATAATATCCGAAAATGTAATAATTATACATGCCATGATTCTTAAGTACATCAAACTAATTCTACCACTACTAAAATAGTCGCTTCTGGTCTGAAGCTACTCTTCTGATCTTCAAGTAGCAACCACGGACTTCAACCTGCGCGTGATAAAAATCAACGCGCTGAGTATAAAACTCAGTGGTGCTCATAAATGACAAACTTACCAATGTTGCACTGGCAACACACTTAAAATATAAATTTTCATCAAAAGAACATACATTTACATTTATGGCAAAAGAAATATCAAATAAACTTATAATTAATAACATAAATAATTTAATTCTTCCAAATCACAAATTCATTATTTGGACATTTATTATACCAATACACATACTATTTATTTTAAAACCATGTATCGAAATATCATGCCTTGAAAATTAATTTGAGAACATAATCATTTATTTCCAAACTAAGGTTTACTGAAATAATATAATCTTATTCATTTAAGTGCCTTAAAAATATTTTCCAAGGGCTCGCATACACTTAGGAGAAAGAGAAGCAGATAGGTTTTCATAACTTATTCATAATGGCCTTAGGTCGCCAACCTTTTCATAACATATAGAGCGCGTCCGCCCTAACATAAGACACCCACATGCCTAGCATATGATCATAGCTTCGTATCATAATGGCATCAAATGCCGAGCATGCTCATCATACATAATAAAATCAAATCTCGCATCAAATTCACATCAAGTATATTAGAGCCCAAAATCCTTGTTTTAATTCTTAATTCATAATACTTCTCCTAAAACTTGTCTTATTCTTTAGTCGTCTTAAATTCATAATGTAAGCTTACTTTAGAACATAAGTAACTCATGAAAATTAACATAAAAAATTTCTTATCATATGAAATCATACATGTAAGCTTCCTTTTGAACTTAAGTGACTCATGAAAACTTCATACTTAAACATAATTACTTAATATAAGAAATTTCTTATAAATTCCTTTTCTTTTAAAACGTTCTTGAAGTCATAATGAAATTTATCATAAGAAACTTCTTATCATATAAAATCATACTTTCCTTATTCAAAATTCAAAGCACATACATCTTAAATACCCTTTTTTTTTTTAAACTCTAAACATATGAAAGTTATCAAAATAATCATACTTATGTCATAGATATATAGATAGCATACCATACAAAAAATAATAATTAAGTTAGCCTTACCACCCTAGAGTGGTTTGGCCTCTTAATGAAAACCAAGGGGAGGAATTTCCTTCTCCAACCAAGCATACTAACATAACTCTTATGCACCAAGGTATCCATTTCTATCCTCATCATGCATTATCTAAACTAATTCCACACTTTATCCCAAAATTTCCAACAATTTTTCCCATTTATGTCCATTTAAACATATCCACAATAACACTTTTCAAACTTATATCTTATTTTTGTCAAATAAATCCTCAAACATATAAATGATCAAGAGAACCTCATCACACATGATTCATACATACATTGATCCAAATAAACCCATGATTCAAGGCATAGGAAATTTCCAGCATTAATATGACCTTAACCTTTGCAGGGTTTTGAAGACATAACTTGAGTTATAGGTCTCCAAATGGAACTAAATCAGATTCATTAGAAAGCTAAGACAAAATTCTACAAATGTTATGAAGAGATCACAGCCCAGATCAATCTGCAAGGTAGCAAACAAAAGCTAGGAACACAGACCAACAGTCCAGACCTGATTCAGCAGAACCAAGTCCAATGTTTATTGAATTACTCCTTAACCAAACACTTAAATTTATTCAATTCAAAACCAGAGAAGTCTCAAGACACAGGGCAACAACTCTCATGAAGAACTCAGAACATAATCTTGCCATTATAGTGGTCAAAATGGGCAATCAATTCAGTGATGCATGTGGCCCGTCATAACACAGTCAGTTTGGGTGTTTCAGCCATAAGTTGAGCTATATATCTCCTAATTGGATACAAGAGGATGGGTTGGAAAGCTACGAGAGAGACCTACAACTTTTATGAAGGACTCAGACACAAATGGAAACTAGAAAGGATCGAAAAATGGTCCTTAATCTCACTCAATAACCCATTTTTCCCAAATTCAGCTTGCTTTAACCATGAAAGGAACATGAACAACAAAGATACAAGGTAGAAATGTCTACCACAACATAAATACTCATCACATATCACCCAAGAGCATGTAATTGCAACCAAAATTCAACAAATCAATCATTTCATACAAAATCCCAAAATATCCACATAAGAGCATAAAGGCACAAAATCAAAAATTTGAGTAAGGCAAGTGTGTTTATGAGCACTAACCTTAAAAATAAGCTTTAGCAAGCTTAAATTAAAACTTTCTAAGCTCTCACTTTGCCTTTACTCCATGGTAGAGGTTTCTCCAACCTTTGGCTCAAGTAGAGAATCTCCAAATTTCTTGAAATAATTCACCAAAAATCACTTCCCAAGCTTTAATCTCTAGGATTAATAACTTAAATCAAGTTGGTTGGGGTGAATTTGATGTGTTTAGTAAGGAAGAATTGAAGAAAATGAAGAAGAAGAAGAAGGAGGAGGAGGAGGAGGAGACGTGTAAGGGAAAAGAAGAAAGAAAAATGGTTGCACAATAATTGATGGTTGACTTATATAAAGCAACGAGGGTATTTTAGTCTTTTCCCCTAATTGGATGGCTAGGATTAAGTCAAGTAATCTCATCTAATGGCTACAAATAATCTCCAAGTAAATTCCTTCAAAATATTATTTATCTCTATAAAATTCTCAAATTTTAATCCTTAAAAATAATTCCTCAAATTTCCTTACTTAATATAACACCATAATTCACTATTCACTAATTATCTAAATTCTCCAAAAATATTCATTACTTATTTTCTACCCATAAAAATCATGTATGCATACTCCAAAAATATTAAATAAAATATGAAACATAGATAGTAATTTTTCTGGACCAAAATAATACTGACTCCCGGACCGGTGGTACTATTTACAGACCGGTAAAACTATTATTTTAGACACAGAAAAATTAGGGCGTTACATTTACTATGAGCTAAACCATCAAAATAGAGCTTTCATCCTTTCTTTTCTATAAAACTCAAAATGTTCATCGGGAAAATCAATCTCCCGCTGTTCATTATCTTCAACTAGATGTGCCGTTAGAAAGTCTGCAACTGCTCATCCTTTAACGGTTTTATTTGTGGTATATTCGATATCAAATTCTGATAGTAGGATTAGCCATCTTGCTAATTTCCCCACTAGTGCTGGTGTTCCATATAAATATCTGACCGGATCCATTCTCAATACTGCTACCACTTTATAAGACTGAAAATAATGTCAAAGTTTTCTGGTAGCCCATACCATTGCTAAGCGAGTTCTTTCAATTAGGTTATATTTCTATTCATTTGGAAGAAGCTTTTTACTCAAGTAATACTACTTTCTCAACACCGGCTTCATCAGCTTGTGCGGCTCTAATTCTAGCATCCTCCACTGCCAAGTATAGAATTAAGGGTTTCCTTGGCTTTAGTGGGCACAAACCGAGGGACTTAACAAATATTCCTTGATTTTATCAAAAGCTATGTGACAATTATGGTTCCACTTTACTGGTTGATCTTTCTTTAAAAGCTTGAAGATTGGATCACATTCTATAGACAACTTTGAGATGAACTTGCTAATTTATTGAATCTTTCCCAGAAAGCTTCTCACTTGCTTCTCCATCTTAGGCGGGTCCATTTCTTGGATTGCCTTAATCTTGTCTGGATCGATCTCTATTTCCTTAGGTCCTACTATGAATCCTAGCACTTTTCCGGAAGTCAACCCAAACACACACTTCTTCGGATTCAATCGCAGGTTGTATTTAATCACTCTATCCGTGAACTTTTCCAGGGCTTCTGGTGCTGTTCCAGTGTCTTCGTCATGACAATCATATCATCGATATACGCCTCTAACCCCTTATGAATCATGTCATGAAATAATGTGGTTGCCATCCTTTGATAAGTAGCCTCAGCGTTCTTTAAGCCAAACGACATCACCCGATAGAAGAACATACCAAACTTCATCACAAATGTTGTCTTGCCTTTGTCTAGTAATGCCATGAGAATCTAATTATACCCTACAAACTCATCTATAATGGAGTAGCATCCCATCGTTGCTGCACTATCGATCAGGATATCTATATAACGGAGAAGAAAATCATCCTTCGGTGATTCTTTATTCAAATCCTTGTAGTCAACACACATTCTGACCCTTCCATCTTTTTTAGAAACTGGGGCTATGTTTGCCAACAATTCTGGATAGTGAACCACTTCAAGAAAACCTTCATCTATCTATTTGGTCACTTCCTCTTTAATTTTCTCGGCCCATTCTGGTCTTAACCTTCTTCTTTTCTACTTTATTAGCTTGGTTCCAAGATACAGAGGAATTGTGTGCTCAGCTATAGACCTATCTATCCCTGGCATATCTTCGTAACTCCATGCAAAGGCTTCCTTTTTGTCCATGAGTAGAATTTGAAATTGTTTGTTTAACTCTGGCGTTAGGTTTGGCCAATTAATAGAATTTGTGGATTATCTTTTGTGCCAATATTAAATTCAAGCACGCATGATGAGTTAATGTTAAATATGTGCATGTGCTTATCTACTCGATGAATGGAACCATTAGGAAAGACATCAAACAAGTAAGCAAAATTGAAGTTCATTTTATTAAACAATAATGAAAGTTCATTATAATCAGATTCATCCTTGAAAGAAATCAACACATTAGAAGTGATCTCAGCTTCTTCAAAGCTCTCTTCTATACAAGCTCAGATCGCTTTTAGCACTTGATTTGCAAGGTCCTCTTCTTCTTCAATGCTCACCTTCTCTTTATTCTTCTCTTCCTTCCTCTCTTCTTGGGTAGCTGGCCCCTCTTCCGGTTCCTTTTTCTTTCTTCCTCAGCAACTTGTGGCCCCTTAAAGCCCTCTTTCTCGGGTATCTTCTCTTCTTCTTTTTGTTCTTTCCCTTCCTCAAGTTTTAGTCTCTTACGCTCAATCGCCAGATATCAATAACATCAGCAAAGATTTCTAAACCGAGATACGTCTTTCCATTATGCTCAAAAGGCTCTATTGGCAGACATATAGAGGAATGCTCACTCGAACAGACGAATCGTCCATCCATTCCAACCAGCCATATGTTCTCTTTAGTGTGCTTCCAAATTTATACCAGCCTTGACAGTCCCTTTGAGTGTGGACTTTAAGTAGCTCTACAATGCCTTGCTGATTCTTTCCAAGCCCTTTTCCTTCGTCATAATTCATCCTCTTAATGATGTTAGAGATGGTGGGCCCTATGTCAATGCTAAGTACAACAATCTCAAGACCAGTCTATGGAAGATTATTTTCTTGTCCATATTGAACATAGCTACACTCCTTTCACTAGTAGCAGGTATGGTGGTGATTTTCCCTTTGAAGGGAAATTTAATTTTCTAGTGTAGCATTAATTTTACTACTCCCAAGGAATGATAACATGGGCACCTTAAGAGTAAGGCAAATGTCGGGGCAATTTCTATTACAATGAACTCGGTCTCCTTTTCAATGAACCCCACCTTGACCCTTGTTTTGAAAACGTCCTCTACTTGTCTCTTAGAGTCGTCATATGCTCTAATCACAATATCAGAAGATTCCAAATCTGATAATTCCAATTTGAACTTGGAAAGCAGCTTTAACGAACAAACATTCAGAGCTGACCCATCATCTATCATTACGTTTTTGGTCACTCTTCCTCCGACCTCAACCTTAATGAATAATGCCTTGGCGTGATTCCTTCCTTTATGAGGAATTTCATCATCAGAAAAAGTGATAGTGAGGCGATCATGTTGCACTATCTCTATAAAATCAGCTAAAAGAAATGGATAATGAAATCGAAGTCTCCATCATGGCTTTTAGTAAAGACTCTCCGTGTTGTTTTGATGATACCAACAGATCCCACATGCTTATGTTTTATAGGTTCTTTTCAATTGTCTCATTAGGGCATCATCTTCTACTTCCTTCTTTGGCGTATCCGATGAGCTCGCTTTTTCTTTTTCTTCCCTCCGCTTGGTCATATTTGGCTGATACACTCGACCACTGCGAGTCACATGGCTTACTGCTCTTGCTTCTTTCTCATCCTCGCTACTCCATAAGTCTAGAATAACGGGATTTACCTCTACTTCATCTTCACTTCAAACCCAAACTTGCTCGCTTTGTTCCAACCACTCCTCATCGCTATCCCACACATTTAGCACCATCACGTAAATTTGTTCCAACAGCATCTCCCTCTCTCTTTCCTCCTCCTTTTCAAACTCGACAAGTACCTCCTCGGGAGTCTCTCTAGACTCAACCATATATAAGTTCTTAGGAGGTGGCACATTCTTAAAATTCAAAAGTGGATTAGTCCTCGTGCTCGGCCTTAATTTTTCTAGATCTATCACTTCACCACTGTCGATCAGATCTTGTATCTCATGCCTCAATTGCAAGCGATTATCAGTCGTGTGGCCCTTACCCTGATAGTATTGGCAATAAGCACTCTAATCGTAGTTCTTGGGCAAAATGGCTGGAGGAGGTCTCAGCATAAGCGATCGTAATAGACCCGCCATTTTCACTTTCTCAAATACTCTAGAGAGAGGAGTGCCAAAGTTAGAAAACCTCTTTAGTGGCACATTTGTAGCTCTCAAATCTAGAGCGATTGTCGTTGTGTTCTTGGTGGTGTTCGGAGTCTTAGCTGACTGACCAGACCCTTGGAACCTGGACTTATTAAAACTTTCGGCCCGATTCCCATACTTTTTATCTTCTCTTCTTTTGTCTTCAATGGAGTCTCCACCTCGTAAACCAGAGAAAATTCAGTTAACGGGATATAATACAGCTTTTCATGGAAAACTGGCAGAGTCCTTTTGATGAATTTCTTGATGTGCTCCTTAGTATCCGGACGGTTTCTAATTTGCGTGACCTTGGCTCTCCATCTAGGCATATAATCAGTGAAGGTCTCATCATTTTTCTGCACAGTTGCTTCTAAATCTCTCAAATTAACACTCATTTGGAGATTGTGAGCATATTCTTTGAGGAAAACCATTGTCAACTCATTCCAGTCTCTTCTTACCCTCTTCTGATGATTATAATACCAAGTTTAAGCTAACCATGTTAAGAACATTGGGAACACCTTCAAGATTTCCCTTAACGGTAGACTCGCCAACTCCATAATGGACTTGTACTGTATGAGGTGCACCTTTAGGTCACCGTTGCCATCACATTTTGCAACTTTTGACAACTTATAGGTCATCGAGGTAGCTTGCCTCAACTCTTGCTCCTAATCCTCATCGTCATTGAGATCAAAATACTGGCTCATTCCCTTGGACTTCATAAATACATGCAATTTCCTGAGCTTCTTATCCAACTTCTCAAACTTTTTTGAGACGACCGACTCAGTCTCAACCCTCTTAGTAGACATTTTCTTAAAAAACTCATCATCTTGCCAAATGTCGTCTACATGCTCCTTTTTCTCATACTCTCCTTCAGCCTCTTTGCCATCTTCGTAACCACTTTTTTTTCTCTTTATCAAATCAAGGCTAGATGCCACTATTCTCTTGATCATCTTCTCCATTTCAGACAAAGGAACATTAGGTTTAGCCATTCTATCTGCAATGGTGGAAGCTAAAACTGGCA
This sequence comes from Jatropha curcas, assembly GCF_041381405.1. Taxonomy (NCBI): domain Eukaryota; kingdom Viridiplantae; phylum Streptophyta; class Magnoliopsida; order Malpighiales; family Euphorbiaceae; genus Jatropha; species Jatropha curcas. Next base: position 15,377,109 of record NC_143151.1, on the reverse strand, counting down.
AATCTGTTTGAACTGGAGAGTTTTCAATCTCAAAGCTGGAGCTCAATGGACTAGAAGAAACTGAACTAGGTAAATCAGAGGGGGTCGAAGGTTCTTCAACTCTAATCAACCGGCTGTCTGTCGTTGACCAACTGATTGTTTTCGGTGCTTTTTCTCTTTATGGAGCTATCTTGACTGCACAAAATGAATGTTAGAAAACATGACATGATGCATTTATGCATGAATGCATGCTTATGAAATGGCATACAACAATGCAATCATACAATCACAACATCATGAAATGCACCTAATGTTATATTCCATCGTGGCTTTATCACGACTATTCATAACCAAAATCAAAGAAAGGCCCTTGAGAAACTGTTAGGAGCAAAATGTGCCCTATTTCATTGCCAAATACTTATAATGACCTTTATTACTTATTCTTCTATTTTGTATCCCTTTCTTTTTGCCTCAAGTGTGATAATATTTGAGCAGGGTTCTTTATTTATGTACAATTGAGATTTTTTTTTCTCTTTTTTTGCATTACTAATATTTGGCTAAAGAATAGACTCATTCATTACTTCTCCAAAAGTGAACTTTTTACATTGATTGTTCTCTTGAAACCCGAGGTAAATATTTACAATTCTTGAACCTCTAAGCCTAAGAGATTTGATAAGGCTTCGCATCCTCTAGAGTGAAGTGGCCAATTTCCACAAGGTGATTGGCGATATTGCGCTTGAGCGTAATCGTGCCTCCACACCTTGGAAGAGAGTTAGAGCTTCAAGTTGCGCTTGCTTAATTTCAAGCAGGAGTTGATGAGCCTCTTCTAATTAGTGTTCCTTCATCGGAGTTGGAATCAAATGAGCTTCCCTCTTAGGCACTTGGGCCTCGGCCATACAATCACTATTGGATAGAGCTCTTTTAGCTTGTTTTGCCTCCAACACTTCTCTTAGGTCTTTCACCCTTTGCCGCTTTGATCATCAAGATTGAACCGTGATGGAATATACCATATATGGCTACAAGAAAACAAAATAAGTGATGCATGAATGAGGAGTGACACATTCATAGGAATTGTATACATATAAGAGGGAAAGGGAGTTGGGAAATGCATGACCTCCAACCTTATATCTCCCACACACGATTCGAGGTAAGGTCTTTTTCTAACCCTAAGACATATAGGTTAGGCCGATAAACCGTCATGGGGTTTGGACTGTCTCTCACATTTATTGAATGAATGCAATAATCAAAGCTTATTAAGGTAAACTGAGAGGAACGAACTAGGGTCCATTACATGAGCCTGGGTCAGGCTTTTTAAGTCTTGGGTTCCATAAGTAAGAATTGGTTGTTTCCTCCTATTTGCTTTGGGTCTAAGCGTAATGGTGATAACGGATTGTGCCAATTCTTTTGATATACCAAAAAGGTACTTGACTTATGGGTGGTGTATATTAGTGACAGATCCAAACAGTCGAGTAGAGTGAGAGGACCACGACCTTCAATATCACCTTAAGGGTTTAGGGTAGAAAGGAGATTAAGAAGAGATAAATGCATGACTGACAGTTTATAAGTACAAAAAGTAAACTCAATTTAAAGCTAATAACATTATTAAAGTTTGAGAATAGATGAACAACTTTCAGAGTCAACTCTCTTATTCGAACATAAAACCGAAAACCAGAGATTCTGGGTTCGCTCTCCAGCGGAGTCGCCAAGCTAAGGATGTCGAATTTTTCTCAAAAGAGATTTGAAAAGAATCGAATCAAACGAGCTTAATTTATTTTATTTAATAACAATGGTTTTCTTTTTATTAGACCCGTTTAATCCTTAGAAGAAGATTTTCTTACTTTGGTAAGAGTTTTATTTTGGAGTTGCCACACTTATTAGGAAAAATTCTCGAATCAGCCAATTCTTTAGAATCGAATAATCCGGTTTTAAACCATAGATAGGGTCCGAGATTTAGGTACGAGATGGGAAGGTGTTAGGCATCCATTTCGCCCGGCTAAGCCGGCCTCCTAGTTGTCCATTAATTCACAATGGTTTAATAATGCAATTAAGTAAAAACTGAGATGTAAAACCTTTTATGCATTTTTGGAAAACATGTCAAACATACATTCAATCTCACCCATACAACATAACATAAATCAACCAAAGAAGGAGAAGTGAGGAGAATAGAGTTACAAACCAACCTAAATATTACATTCTCTCCTTAAACCCTCCAAATTTCTCAAACCCAAATAATAATTACATCAAGCAATAATAGGAATCCCATTAAGGACCCTTTAACATTTTGCAATAAGAAGCTTAAATCAAAAATAAATCCAAACCATAAGCAACAATCATAATAGATAACAAGTTACCACAAAATTATATATTAATTACAAGATCAGAACACAATCAATCATCCAACAATCATGAATATGATGAATGTAATGATACAAGATTAACAAAAAAAAAAAGGTTTAGCATAATAACAATGAACATTAAACTAAATGACATGAATCTAAAGGATAGAAATAATAAAGAGCAGAAATGATAAAGTGCTAGTAAAGTAAAGGACCATAAATTTAAAGTTTTTACATGATTTAAGCTCATGATCTTGATGTTCATCCTAGAAGGATGAACAAATCCATCAATCACTACTCTCAATCATGTTTTATGTGTTTATTTGATCCATATATGACCTAATTCGCATCACGAACCTTTTAAGGTCGGAGCTTGGCCATCAAATCACCAAATCAGGAAGTTTATTGAGTAAGAACAAGAGTTTCTAGGCACTTGTGGCATGAGCCACAGGGAAGTGGTGCATGCCACTACTGTTGGCCTCGCGCCACAGAGGTGCAAAAACCCATGTTTGATTTATCCTAGGTTTCCTTCACAACTAGACCCAAGAATGGTGTTTTAAACACCGAAAAAGCAAAGAAAAAGATGGGGAAAAGCGTTTAAAGGTTCTCAGAAATTAACTTTTGTGATTTCTTTTGACGATTTGCTCAAAAATGGATGAAGGAAAACCCAACACTTGGTCTTTGATCCAAAAATCCAGACTCAAGATTAGAGTTTGTGTTTTTAGGATTATAGATTATTTACAAGGGATTTTTGATTGATTAACGATAAAATCTCACCATAAATCCAAGGTTAACACAAGTTGTCTTTAGATTTCTATGGTTGAGGTTTTAAAATGTAAGAGCTTCCCCTTCTTTCCAAAAAGAATCCCACTTCATACACCTCTCAATACCTATTTATAGGCAAATGAGGGTGGGTGGCCCCATTTTAGGGTTGATATGGCAAAAAATGGCACTATCGGGCCCCACAATAGGACCGGACCACTTTACAAATTTAACTGTGTGGCGCGCAAAATGAGGAGATTCACCGAAAAGTATGCCAGGCAAGCCTGACACGCTTCCCGAGCTCGAATTCATCGCGAAATGCCTGATGATCCGAAAAGGTAAAAGTGGTTAAACACATTGGTAATCTTAGCCACGGACTATCGGTCTAAAAACCAAAGCAATCAAGAATCCCGATCCAGTTTTATGCGAAAAAAATAGTGTATCATCACTCAACCTTTTAGGGGTAAAATTTAAGAGTCTATATTATATATATAAGGAAGCTGAAACAAAGAGAATATTCAAAGCTTCTCCCTATGATAACTATTGTATTTTTTTTTTTTAAGAAATTTTTAGAATTTTCTTTTTATTTTTCTATAATTCAATTGGATGAATATTTTATAAAAGTTAATTTTTAAAATTTTTTAGATAGATACATAGATAATTTGAAAATTAAATTTTTAAAATTTAATTTTCATCTAGATAAACAATAACTGTAAAAATATTAATTTGAATACAACATAAATTCTTTATGTAATCCAATTTATTTATATCATTCATAATTAACATGGATTGAGGAGAAGAACTTTATGAGCTTACGTCAACATATGGAGCAATTTTGGACCCCTTTTTTGTGTTAGATAAATATGTTATTTGTTGTATTTTCTTTTTTTTTTTTTTTGTAGGATTCTTCATTTTGGATATCATTGTATTATATCGGAAGTTAGATGATTGATTGAATTAGTTTGGTATTTCTTTTTCTTTTTTCTTTTAAAAAAAATTAGATTTAAGAGCCCTTCAATGAACTCAAGGAGTAGTTCAAAAGGGTTTTCAGGTTCAAGGAGCTCTGGAAGGTCAAGTAGCAAAGATAAGAGCTTTCAAAATGGTGAATGGAGACAAACTGATTCTGGGACTATGAATATCGAAAGAAGAAGAGAAACATAAGCACTTAGTTGAATTCACCTCAAATAAATATCAGCAAGTTGCAGAAGGAAAACCAAGAATTTACAAAGGAAATACAATATGGTAATGTAAATAAAATATTTTGGGTGCATGATTCATTAATTTTTTATATATAAATCTTTTTTTTCCTTTTTCATATACGTTTTTGAGGACACGATGATGTTCGTTTTATTGATATGGGAAAGCAGATTCTTTTATACCGTGAATATTTTATATTTTGGGTTTGTGATGTAAAATTGTTACTTTATGATAGATTTTAACTTGACATATAATTTAGGGCAAATTAAATTCATGCTTAAAAGGAGATATTGATAGTATTGAACATTGAAATTTGCCACTTTTGCTATTTGATAAATTGTTGTTATAAAACTCTGTATGAACCTGGGGTGATTGTACAAATTTATTATTAATTTATTTCATATTAATAAAAAAATAAGATAATTATTATTTTCTATTTTGGCGACAGTATCCAACTGCATGTCTAACTATATATCTCTATCTACGTTGTACATCTATTAAAAGTTATTCCTTGAATATCTATGTAATTTTTAGATATGTTCATTTGAAATTTTTTTTAATATTGATGAAAAATAACTAAATAATTATTACTCCTTTTTTTAAGTGTTTGTATCGAATTGTAAGTCAAACTATATATTTATCAACATCATCCATCTATTAAAATTTATTTCTTCATTTATCTATATATTTAATATGCTGCATAATCATCTTTAATAAAAGTTGAAGTAGAAATTCAAACTAGGTACTATTACTTTATTTCTTGCATGTAAAATCAATGTAAAACATGAATTAACTTCCAACAAAAAAAAAAATTTAGTATCCATTTTTCTTTATTATAAATCAATTTGATATTTGCCATTATTAATTATTTCATTATTATTCTTTCTAATAGTTTGATTAATAAAACAATAGTTAAATACCCGCACGCCAAGTGCGATTTTCCAACTAGTTATACATACACAAGGATATAGGTGGACACGTTTTAAAGGTATAGGTAGAATCTAGATTCTTATTGAGATTTAGCTTTTAGATAGATAAATAGATTATCATGTCAATTTCGTCAAATTTTTCCATGCATCATAATCAAGGGTAGAGAGTATGAAGAATGATATTCAACAAGAAAGTAATCTAGCTTTAGTTGTCTAACATGTAATGGTTTTATAGTCTTAATTGGAACTATCTTCCTATGGTGCTCCATTGGGAAGGGTACTCATTCTATGTAGGCCTCAAAAGGTCTCCTTTTTCTTGCTTGAATAAGTAAAAGGAAGATATCCTTATGCTTGGTTTACATTATTTATATCATCTGCTACAGAAAGGAATTCAAGAATTGCTATTTTTTTTTTTTACACATGGAAATGATGGTTAAAGATTTTTATTGTAAAAAATGTTTGGTCTCAAATCATTAATGCCATAGTCTCCCATGGTATGAAGGATTCAGGATATCACTAGACAAATAACAAGTGTTGTACATGTTGAAGAAGATGGCTAGAAATGATGTTAATTTCTTATTACCCTAAAAGATAACTGTGCTGATTTATTCTGTTCTTCTAAAAATCTTGCAGGCATATGATTTTCTTTTTTTTTTTTTTTTTTTTTTTGAATATTTGGATAAAGTTCTAAAATTACAATGGCTTGTTCTCCTGTCCTGATGGTCTTAACAATCTCTAGCCAAAATTATTTTAATTTTATAGAATAGAATAAAATTAAAGTATATACTTTACATAATTGCAGGTTTAGCCAATTGTGGCTCTATAAAGGAGAGGGACGTTGTATGCCATTTAAATAGTACTTTTCTATCTGTTGTTTGCAGGATTGAGAATTTGAAATGGATTTTAGTATTTTAGTCGGTGTTCATACCTATCTGCTTTATGATGTCTTTAAATACAAACACAAAATATTGCTTCATGCTATCAAATGTGTAGACAAATGAAGTTAGAATTTTCTTTCCCTATATCCTATGTATATACACAAATCATTATTTGTATAGTACAAATTAGAAGGTTCTTTTTTTTTTTTTTTTTTGAATTTACATGTTACTCAAATTCCTTTTTATTGTATGTTTCAACTTTAAAGAATCATCTGCCAACTTTGACTTTGACAACCACAGCTTCTCTAGAGTGAGTATGGTTATTGATTTTATACAAGAAATAAGTTACTTTTTGTTATTTATGCTGGCTTTAAAATCCTTTAAAATCATCCAAGACAAATAATAGTTTTCATTTGCTACTAAAGGAAAAGAGAGCCAACATATTTTTTAAAACATTTGTGGTATCTATCTATAGAACTGTATAAGATGTAATCCATCTCCAACAGCACAAAATACCAATTTGACATATACTTATCATTCTTTAACAATTTAGTCATTGTTTCACCTAATTTTAAACTAAAAATAAAAGAGAGGAAAAATGGCACGCAACAAAGTGCGGTTATTGTGCTTGTCAGTATCTATAACCCTACCTTTCTTTTGCTAGTAAGTTTTTAGCCGCAATGATCCCTCGACCTCTCTCTCTCACACACACTATCTCTTTTTAAAGGACTTGTTTCAGAATAAAAATTATTGCCACTATCAAATAATTGTTAAGATAACCTGAAACTCTTAGAGTTTCTTCTGCTAATGTTATCTTTTAATTGAGGACTCATCAGTTTGTATTTTATGGTATGTTAGCCATTTGATATTTTATTTTTATGTTTAATCTTCAGCATTTTTGGTAGTAGGTTATTATTGTATCAGCAGTTTAATTACCTAATTTTCTGCATATTTATTTAATATTAATTAAAATAACTAGATAATTATTACTTTTTTGTGTTAGTATCTAACTACAAGTCCAACTACATATCTATTTTTTGAAAAAATTATATTTTAATTGGTTAGTAACACATTAATTATTACTTCCTTCTTTTTTTGGCGTTGATATCTAATTACAAGTCTCACAACATATTCATTTAATATGAATATAAAATAACTAGATAATTATTACTTTCTTTTTTTTTTTTTTTTGTGTGTTGGTATCTAACTACAAATCTAACTACATATATAATTTTTCAAAATTTATATTTTAATTGGTTACACTTAAATTATACATCTTTTTTTTTTGTTGGTATATAATTGCAAGCCTTTCAACATATTTAATAGAATTTGACTAGATAGTTATCCCTCTCTTTTTTTGGAGTTAGTATCTATCTCCATCCTATTTATATTTATGTACGTCTATGTATTAAAATTAAAAGCACAGACAAAAATAATATTCTACGCACTTTTAGTTTTGAATTATATTTCTTTATACAAACATGTTTCTAGAATTTTCAAGATGTAGAAATTAGTTGATTGATTAAATACAAAAAGGGATGATTAGACAGTACAAGTTAGGATAAGTAGGGTTTGGGAATCTTTGAGCCTAAAAAAGAATGATGAGTTAACAAGCTTGGATATGATATTAATTGATGAAAATGTATTTACTTTTGACTCTAAATTTTGAAATTTGTTTAGTACAAATGACTTTTTTTTTTTTGTTATTGGTTTGATATTATTCTATTTAATTGCAAGGAGACATGATTCCTTTTACGATTTGAAAAAATCAAGTCAATAAGTATAGGCATCTCTTTAATAAGGTGAGGGAATCATATCTGCCATAAAGAACTTTAAAGTTGTTGCGACTACAGGGCAATATCAACCACTCCGTAATGAATACAAGATATTTTTTTCTCCATACCACCTCTGTGAGAAGGCTTGATGATGGAATTGTCAACATTCAAGACATGGATTCCAATTTGTCACTATAGAAATCATTGATACAAAAATCAATAACATTATGGTTCCTTCAGGTGCATCAAAAAGTGTCCTTTAAGTAACTTATTTATTGAACATTTGCAAAATTTATTAAATTTGTTACTTTAATGCTATATTTTATTCCATTACCATATATCATTGTTTGTTTAAAGAGACTTGGAAACATTGAAGAAGTTGGTGTAGGAAGAAAAAAAGAGATATTGCAATTAGGAAAATCAGTAAAATAATGTATTTGATATTTTGATCCTCCATTTTTAAACTTCTAATTGCTTCTCACGACTCATGTATTTCATCATATTGTCTTTATAGCTTCACAACTGTGAAAGTTACACTATGTGAAAACCTCGAAAACACTTTTGGCTTTAGTTTCTACAACAGGGAACGTGGAACTTTCATTGTCATTACTATTTCCACTATGATAAAAAATTCCAAGGTAAATGATGTTATATATTTTGTAACTTCTTACCAAATTAGAGTTTATCCTTTTTTAATTTACATATATTAAATTTTGCATACTAATGTTAATAACTATATAATAGCAAGGGAGATTGCCTTCTCTACAACTGGTACATCAAAAATTTTATATCAATCTACAAGTAGAAGTCCAATCAATGATTGAAATGTTATATTATATATATTTAATATATTGCAAAAAGACATTACCATAAGAATTTCAATGTGAATTATTACCTCTAATTTACGTCTTTATCAACTCCAACTGATTTTTGAATTTTCGAAAGTAATCAAACAAGTCAAATGTCTTTAGAAGAGCGGATGTTTCTAAATAAAAAGACCATAAAACAACTAAAGCAAATCTAGTGGGATGATATGGTAAAAAAGGCAAGTATTACATCATTTATTTTAATTTAATAAAATTTTTTGATAAGTTGGTGTTGATGTATTGTTTTTGTTATTTGATCCAAGAACAGATTATCATCATTCGAGTGAAAATAATATATATGGATAGATGTTATAAATGGTGTTATGTTTCCTGCAACATTTGCAACAAAAAATTGGTCCTTGCTGAAAGTTTGTACATCTGTGATTGGTGCACTAAAGAATGCAAATTTCTATTAGTTAAGTAAAAATAAATTAATCTTTTCTTAATATTTTCTTTCATACCATGATTATATGTACCATAACAACCTAATTTCTTTTGCAAAAATTGTGGGTACAAAATACATTTAAAAGTATCAGAAGATGCTAGAAGTACAACAATTGTGTTGTTCAACATGGAAGCTAAAAAATTACTTAACACATCAGCACCTAAATTGCTCATTAGACAAGCTCGAAACTGTTGGATTTTATCATACATAAAACACAGCGAAATAACATAATTATAGCGAATTACTAAATATAACACCACTCTACGATCTCGAAAGATCTACAGGAGATGTCATATTCTGTGCCAAAGGCACGTACTGGCTTATTCAATTATAAACATTGAAATAGGATTCAAATTATAAAAACACTTAAATTCAAAAATATATTTTATTTACCTAATATTTAACGCGCAAGCAAAATACTTATGATACAAGAGAACCTTACTAAAACCTTAGTAACACCTTATTGATTTTTTTTTAAAAAAAATAACAAACTTAAAAACATATTTTTTTTTTAGATGTATAAAGCAACTCTTAGTGTGATGTCCAAGAATTCTCATTTCCATAAAATTTCTGAACTCCAAAATTCTAGTTCCCTAGTGAAACCTCCAAAATAATTAAAATAAGTCATTACTAAAATTTATAAACAATCTAAACCAAATGAAATCCAAACTTATTAAAAATGTCATTTACAATCCCAAGTAAAATAACTCTTTCAATAAAATAACTTTCTACGACATGCCAAGTCCATAGGACAAATCCATACTCAAAAGTCAACTGAAGTAAAATGCTCCACCTCTGATACAGAAACTCTAAATGACTTCAGTCTACACAAATCTCGCACCTGCGCGAGAGAAACTCATCGCGCTAAGTATGAAACTCAATAGTACTTAACACACATGATATCATCATCTAGCATACAAAGTTCTCAAAGAAGCCATAAAACATATCAATTCAAAGTTTAGGGTACAAATTCCAAACATGCAGGTATTATAACATTTTTACATTTGCACTTCAAGCACTTAATTAACAATTTAAATACCTTCATTTGCAAGTAATCATATAACCATATGAACTAAGATAACTTGAATTACAAGTAACCATATAACTACAGCAACATAGGTAGCTTGCATCACAAGTAATCTTATAACCATATAAACATAGATGACTTGCATTACAAGTGATCATATAACTAAATCAATATAAGTAACTTGTATCACAAGCAACCAAATAACAATGTTATCACCAGTGACTTCCACATTATTATAATATTCACCAATTAATAGTCCAATCATTAATTTCAATTTATGTAGGGGCCTTGATAATAACTCAGAAGAACAACAATTATAGATATCAGTATAATAGCGGAAACGATGAGGCATAAATGCTAGTTTATGAATTAGGCAAAGCCTATAGAATGGTGGTATGCGTCTGCAACCTCAGCGGGATACCATGTGTCTAGCAGATGATCATAGCTCAATTCCAATGTCCGATAGCATGCTTAATATATCCAGATTCAGAAACAATTTAGAGTTTGCACAACTGCTGGTTCTTTTTGGAAAAAGATTGATGAATCCACTGGCTGACAGCTTGGGTTGGAGAAATGCGAGTGTGCCAGGTGTGTGAAGTACATCAATTGAAAATCAAAGTACGCTTGATTTGACTTCTAGACTGTGGGTTTGGATTCACAGTAAACATTTCACCTATTTGTGCAATTTAAAATAAATTTCAACAGCGAAAATTGTCAAGAGAGTCTGATTGCTTAAAATGTAAAGAAAATTCCATTGCTTGAAGTGTAAATTGTTTGCTTTTATTGAAAAGAGTGCTTGTAATTACAAGTAATATAAATAGAAAGTGCTTAGAAAAAATAAAGACAATTCTTTAAAATTAAACCGCTTGACTCGTTGGAGAGTTTGATTGAATTCGTCGAAGAATTTTGGTTGGGTTTTGGTTGCCCTTTTACATTGTTCCCTTGCTCCATTTATATGCTCCACAGGTAGTTACCAAAAGGATCCACTGACACACATTTTCATCATTAGCTCCCTTGGTCCCCCACCCTTTGTACGTGTCAACAACCGCTTAAGGAGTGCTTTCCTTTTTTTCAACTATAGGTCACGTCTTCTATAATCCTTTTCTTTTTAATTAATTAATTAATTAATTATCTAAAATGATATCAATTAGGTCCCAATTAATTACAATCTAAGCCTAAATCCAAAATACTAAGCACAATTCTAAAAAATACAAAATGGGTTTAACAAAATAGGTTCCCCAATATTAAGTTGGCCTGATAGGCCATGCCTAATATGTTAGCTCATTTTGAAAATCCAAACCCATTTATAATTTCAAATTTTAAAAATTAAAAATACAATCTCACAATCACACTCTCTCTGCAGACTCCGAAATTTTAACACTACCCAACAAATAAGCAAAAAACCCTAACACTCCATTCACCTTCTCTTTCATATCTTAGGTGTCGTTGTTAACTACGGTAAGTGCTCCATAGAAAAATCATAATCCAATGAGAAAAGAATGATGAGAATTGGGTGTAAGGCTTTGGAGGAGCTTAGGTCAGTGTTTAAGGCTTTTGAGGTGCTTAGGTCGGTGTTTAAAGCTTTTGAGGTGCTTAGGTCAATGTTTAAGGCTTTTTGGTAGTGTAGTGGTTCTCAAGTCAGTGGTTGAGGCTATGATGGTAATTTAAGCATGATGCTCTGTTATGTAGTGCTTAGGCCGGTTTAAGGCTTTTGAGGTAGTTGAAAATAAGTTGGTAATATTTGATATTTCTGTCGATATTTCATTAAATTAACTCTATCGGTAATTTAGTGGGTATTTTGTCACTATTTAATACCATAATTAATTGGCGCGAATTTTTCCTACAAAATACCTACCGAATATTTTTAGTCTCTGATTACCTACTAAATACCTACTAATTTTTGTCGGTATTTTTTAATTTAATTTCTATTTTTTATTATTAAAATTTCATCGCTAATAGTCGATATTTTCTCAAAGACCTACAAAATCATTGAATTGGTAATTTTTATCTGTAATTCATTATTTTTTGGTAGTGTGTTATGTTCAATTGTCGCCCCCAATTCAGGTGCTTAGGTCAGCGTTTAAGGCTTTTGGTGTTTTAGCAATGCTCAAGTTGGTGTTTGAGGCTTTTGGAGACTACTGGTGCTCAGGTCGGTGTTTGAGGCTTAGGGTATTTGAGGGTGCTCAGTTGAGGCTTTTAGTGGTGCTTAGGTCAATGTTTAAGGCTAAGGTTTTAATGGTGCTCAGATCGATGTTTGAGGCTTTATATCGAGGTGATGTCCTCGGTTTAGGTGCTTAAGTTAGTGTTTAAGGCTTCTGGTATTTTAGTAATGCTCTGGTCAGTGTTTGATGCTTTTGAAAATTTAAGGTGCTTAAGTCTGGCTTAAGGCTTTGGAGGAGCTTAGCTAGGTGTTTAAGGCTTTTAAGGTGCTTAAGTCGGTGTTTAAGGCTTTTTGGTAGTGTTTGTAAGTCGGGCGAATCTCCTCGGGTAGGGTTCTGACCATTGGTTTGACCACATGATGGTGTTTAGGTTACCGCTAGTTAGTGTTTATGTTTGACCGCTGGTTGGTGCTTAGTTTGACCACTGGTTAATATTTGAGTTTGACCACTAGTTGGTGTTTAGGGTATTTCTTGGTCCATGACGTGCAATGCTTAGATGCATGGGTGTCGTGCCAAAAAACAGTTTCATGATTTTTGGGGCATATAACCTAGAGTCAGGTTTTAGGGCCATTACATGCTTTTGGTGGACTCGATTTAAGGGTCTCATCCGCTAGAGTTGGTGTTGGAATTAATGGATGGGTATGGGTACACCCATGACTAGCCTTATTAACCCGGGTAAATTAATAATACGTGATAATAATTAATATATCTAATTACTATTATGTGTATTTAAATAAGTTTAAATATCCTAGCTGGATAGATTTTGAGGGGTTTGTGTTTTAGTTGGCTTACTTCCACCTATGGTAATCCAACTAAATTTAAGAAAAAAAAGGAGAACACGCTCTCTTTTTTACAAAGACACAAAAAGCAAAAACAAATAGATTCTCTCAAGAAAAATCTGACTGCGCTCTTATCACTACAAGAGACAGTAGGGCTTTTAGACTGTGGACAATAGAAGCAGTTTTTTTATCGTGATTGCTCCTATGGTCAGCAAACTGGTAACGCGAGGCTAGAGGTTGTTCATCCGCGGTGCCATAAGAGGTAGGTATTCGACCCTCCCATGCACTTTACCTATCATGTATGGGTATATGATCTCTTTGTTTATACTAAGATTGGTATAAGAGTTTTGATGCCTTTGTGCTCTAGTTTGCACATATATTTGAAAGTTTGAATTGATCTTAGGCATATTTAAGTGTAAATATGTGTAGATTAATTATATAGATTCTAGATCTTTTTTATTTTATTTATTCTATTTCTAATTAATTTAAATGTGTTAAAATTAATTGATGAAAAAACACGAAAGGAGACATGATCAGCACTGTTGAGGTGCTGCGTTGGTGACTCATGAGATTTGCCTTGTTAGGGATCTGTTTCTCTTTTTATTCCCATGCCTACTTCTTCTATATATGATTTTTTTTTTTAAAAAAAAAAGGGATTTTTTTTGAGTTTGTTGGTACACGACTAACAACCACAAAGCATTGTTTATGGTATCAGCAACCTGAAAAGTCAGATTGTTACGTCTTTTTTTGTTTATTTAAAAAAAAGGAAAACAAAAGGGCTAAAGCTATACTTATTTGGCATAGATGAGATATTTGTGAGATATTCATGAGATATTCTGAACAATCAAAAGGATATATTTTCATAGGTGAGCATGAAAATGGAGGTATAACTGAATTTGAATCACTGGATGCCACGTTCTTAGAGAACAATTTTCCTAAGTAGAATGAATTATGTCGTACTCTTTCTCTTTTTGAGACCTTAGATCAGGACTCCATTGGATCACTTCCTTTGAGTGGGAGGATATTGTGGATAATCCGTATCCATCAACAGATCTGAATGAGAGTGATTCTAGTCCAAGTGGGAGTATAGATCCAAGTCCTACTGGAACATTAGTGGATCCTAGTTTGAGTGGGAGTCCTGTGGATCTTAATGAAAATGTTCCTCTAGAATCAGAATTGAGACATAGTAATTGTGGAAACATTCCTTGCTGACGTTTTGAGGTCGAAGGCATTAATGAAGTTTTCATGATTACAACACAAGATGATGAGGAACCAAAGAGTGTCAAGGAGGGTTGTCCAGCCAAGGATAAATGGATAAAAGCAACGGAAGAGGAAATGGAGTTTATGATCTCGAACCATGTTTAGCAACTAGTAGATCTTCCCTAAGGGCATAAAGCTATTGGGAGCAAGTGGGTTCTTAAAATCAAGCGTAAAGCTGATGGCAGCATCGAGAGTTATAAGGTTTGTCTCATTGCAAAGGGGTATACCCAACAGGAAGGAATTGACTATGAAGAAAATTTGCTCCTATTGTGAGGTTCATTTCCATAAGGTTAATTTTGGCAATTGTGCCAAACCTTGATCTAGAATTGCATCAAATGGATGTAAACACCGCTTTTCTCAATGGAGATTGGATGAGGAAATTTATATGGTTCAACCAATAGGTTTTGTCAAAGAAGGCCAAGAACACAGGGTTTTTAGATTGATGAGGTCAATCTATATTCTAAAACAGTCTTTGAGACAATGGTATATTCATTTTCATAGAACAATCGTGTCGAATGGTTTTTTTATAATTGATGAAGATCATTGTGTTTACACAAAAAGATCAAATGGAATGTTTATCATCATGTCATTATATGTTGATTACATATTAATAGCTAGAAATGACCTAGAGTATCTGACTCATGTCAAAGCTTGGTTATCGTCCAACTTTGAAATGAAGGACATGGGTGAAGCTACATATATCCTTGGAGTTAAGATTTCACGGGATCGTTCGAGGAAATTTTTATCTCTTTCACAAGAGGCATGCGTTTTGAAGGTCCTCGAACAATTCAATATGCGTGACTATAAACCAATAGATACTCCTATTGCTAAAGGTGATAAACCTGAGTTGGAGATTATGCCCCGAGACTCCAGAAGAACAAGATAAAATGAAGCGAGTTCCTTATGCTAACGCGGTTGGAAGTTTGATGTATGCAATGTTGTGTACAAGACCTGATATTTATTTTGCCGTTGGGAGGGTAAGAAGATATCAATCCAATCCAGGTCCAGCACATTGGATAGCAGTTAAAAGGATATTAAGATATCTTAAAGGTACTACAGAATACTCATTGTGTTATCATGGTGGTAGTTTACAATTGAAAGGCTATACAAATGCGGATTGGGCAGGAGATGCGGCTGAGAGAAAATCCACTTCTAGTTTTGTTTTCTTGCTTAACAATGGCGCCATATCTTTGAGTAGCAAGAAACAATCATGTATAGCATTGTCCATAATGGAAGCTGAATTTGTATCATTTTTGGCTGCAAGCAGTCTAGTTGAAGAGATTTTTGGAACATTTGTTTGTCGGTGCTATCAGTGAAACGGTTATAATCAACTGTGACAGTCAAGCAGTAATAGCTTATACTAAAGATCCAAAATTTCATTGTAAGACCAAGTACAATTTTATGAGAGACATGGTTATACGAAAAGAGGTGAATACAAAATACATATCTACGCGTGAAATGGTGGCAAATCCATTGACCAAACCTGTACCTAGAGATGTATTCAGAGGACATACAAAATCTCAAGGACTGCATAGATGTTAATTTTTTTTTACGTTATGACATTTTCACCTAGTTTATTAATGATAAGATGTGTTGATTGTTTTATACATACATGAGTGTGAATGTTCTGTATACATTTACTATTATTGATTCATTAAAAGCATGTCAGACAGATACATGATTGACCTCACATGATAATCATCTTTGCTTATCTATGTGATAAACAAAGTTTAAGACTGGTTTTAAGCAATTTATCTAAGTGATAATCAGAAGAGCTGTGCTCAAAATAAGCGAGTCGTCTCATTTTTTAAGAA
Source organism: Jatropha curcas (assembly GCF_041381405.1). Lineage (NCBI taxonomy): Eukaryota > Viridiplantae > Streptophyta > Magnoliopsida > Malpighiales > Euphorbiaceae > Jatropha > Jatropha curcas. Next base: position 15,360,903 of record NC_143151.1, on the reverse strand, counting down.
ATGAGATCTGTATAACATGATGATGTAATGATGGATATAATTATTTGTAAATATATTGAAACTGTCTTAGTGTCAGATGTGAGTTCTTAGGTTTATTGAGTAGATTAGTGAACTCAAGTTAGACATTAAGTGATACAATACAGGTTATGGAGGCAAAACGAGTCAAAATAGGAAAATGTCCGGGTATGGAAATTTATAGACTATTTGGGCTTTTAATTAAAATATGGGCTAAAATACTTCCTAAATTAATTAAAATACATTTGAGCTAGTTTAGAGTTCATTTTGTGCCTATATATATACATGGGAAATTTTATAGAGTAATGAGATCATTGGCCTGTTTTGGCAATTTTGAAGTTTTTGGGCTTTTAGCTCAAAGCTCATTTTGGGGCCCATATATTTGGGTTGGACAGCCCATATATTTGGGTTGGACATATTTTGGATCACCAGAACTTGAAGAGACAAGAAGTTAGTAGAACATGAAGAGTTAAGGGAGTTATGAAAGAGTCATCCACTTTATGGCTTTAGTTATTGTTTTAATTTTTATTTAATTAATTTGTACATCCCTACTCTAAATATAAAGGGATTAGCTTTCTTCGTTTTGGGAGATATAGAATTTTGGATACTTTCAGATTAATGAAAGTGAGGTTTAAGCCTTCTTTTATCTTTATGCATAAGGTGTTGTTCGGCTTGTAATTGATTTATTCAATTGCTATTCAAATTCAATTCCTATTTCTTATGTTTTTGAACATCTAATTCAAATTGGATTTAAAGAGAATATTCTGGGATTTCTCTTTAAGTTCTTTTGGGTTGAGTTCTTAGATATAAGAACAAATCAAAATCATGACTGCTTAAGAGTTAATTCTGCTGGTTTAAATTAGTGGAGAGTTCTAAGTTCCATGTTGATCTTGGGGTTTTGTATCATTAAGTATGTCTGAACTATCACCTGCATAGTGTTGAACTAAATCTATGTTTTAGTAGACATGCACTCCATGTGGAAGGAGAGATAATAACACCATGACATGTGCGCATACCACGTGTGCGAGATGACGACCAAATGAGTTGCCAAGATAAGTGATCTCAAATGTTGGTTATGTGAGACGCTTATGAGAATGATAGTCCTCTAAACCAGTACCCTTATGACTTTTGACTGATTCTTGAGATATAATTCAGTGATTGCTATCTTAGAGTGTTGCCAAAAAATCATGATTGATGTGATTGAATGGGGCATTTCTAGAAAAGTGAGTTGAATTATGATTGAGAAAACTCATTTGAAGGGAAGATTATTTTGCAGTCATATTTGAGTTTTTATGTTCACAGGTCGACTAATTATGTTTATAAGTAAATATAATTGTGAATATGAAATGTGTTATGAGATCAATGCTAACAAGAAATGTGATAAAAAATCTAGGGTATTGCATACTTTTCTACTCTAAAGAGTTTTCCTTTGTTTTTCGAGATGTTATACATCTACAAGTGTATAGCAGAAAACTCTCGAAGTATGCTGGTCGCACGGTCTATCTGCTAAGTATGAATGTCCAATTATATATAGGTCAAGTCTCGTCATGTGCAAGTAGGAGATGTTAGAATTAATGGACAGGTATGGGTATGCCTATGACTAGCCTTTTTAACCCGAGTCCATTAATAATACATTATCGTAATTAATATGTCTAATTATTATTATCTATATTTAAACAAGTTTAAATATCCTAGTTGGATATATTTTAGAGAGTTTGTGTTTTAGTGGTTTCCTTTAACTTACGGTAATCCAACTAAATTTAAGAAAAAAGGAGAACACGCTCTCTTTTTTTACAAAGACACAAAAAGTAGAAACAAATAAACACTCTCAAGAAAATCTGACTGCTCTCACATTGCTACAAGAGACAGTAGGGCTTTTAGACTGTGGCCAACAAGAGCAGTTCATTGATCATGATTGCTCCTATGGTCAGCAAACTGGTAACACGAGCCTAGAGGTTTTGCATCCGCTACGCTACAAGAGATAGGTATTCGACCCTCCCACTTTACATATCATGTATGGGTATATGATCTCTTTGTTTATACTAACATTTGGAATATACCTTGTTATTTGACCATGTCGTATCAAATGGAACGATTGGTATGCCAAACCCTGTACCCTACCGAAAGGATCGAAGATACACAGGATTGGGTGAGCAGCTTTCTTAATCCTAGACAATCCCAAGGAGGAGTGTCCCTAGGTGATAATAGCAACTCGGTTTACTTAATTTATAATGATGAGAAAGGATCCCAAGTGGTGCATCTAACTGTATGCAAAGGCGATTACTTGATTAATTTCGAATCAGAGACTCGAAGCTTGCTCGGTAGTCCTCTTACTACATTTTTTAGTTTAAAAATGTTTAAAGTCTCTAATGGAGTCGCCAGCTGTGAGGCCCCTCCTGAGTGCCATTGGAAAGATCTGAAGGATAGAGTCTTATCCGAACGGGTCCATTGGTCAATTTCTCACGGCTCCTTATGGTTCCTTTTTGTTTGATGATGGCTCAGTTAGCTTAAGTGGTCGGATTGGCTTTTTGGAGCGCTTTAACAGGTGTGAATGTGTTTAACCTTACTTTGTTTTTATTTCGGGTAAAATATAAGGTAAAAACCCCGTGTTTGACTCTATTTTAGTTTCTCCTTTTAGGATAAAAGCACTAGCCTCGAATCATTGGGTTCGAAGACTAGGTTGTCAAATTTTTATTATAGAATCAATAGTTTGGAATTAATCATGTAATCAAAATTGTTGTTTTTACATGCACATCAGATTATCAATGCTTGAGCATACTTGGATGCAAGGCAATTATGATATGGACAAAGCATTAAAAGCATAAATGAATATAAGGTGTAATTCGGAGGGGAGCCCGACTATAACCTCGTTTATCAAGGATTCTAGGCCGTGCGACATATTCCCTTAGATCCTGATTGGTCAGTTTGGTCAAGGGCCCACTACCTATGTTGAAACCCTATATATGCCTTTGTACCTCGTTTGTAAGAGGATCAGGGCACACAAAGTGTCGGATAGACCGAGCTTTGGTTTTGAAGACTGGTTTTGTAATGTGCCGGACGGACCAGGCTTAAAGAATTTTGAGTGTCGAACAGACCGAGCTTAATTGACAAAGTTTAATTTTGAGTTTTATACCCTTGGTTGCAAGGTTGAAAGGCCGGGTGGTGCAAACATTCGGTTACAGAGCTCCATAATGTAAAACGGTCAAAGAGACCGAGCCTTTACTCCAATATGCTAAGGATGGGCATAAGGTTTATATATACTATATTAATTAGCTTTGGACCAAGTAGGCCAAAGTATGTATGAAAGTTGAAAGGATCGACTTTTAAGTACCAAGTTAGATTTTGACACAATTAAGGAAAAAGAGCAAAATTAGACTATATAACCTTAGAAGCATTCACGAAAGGGAGAATGAGAGTCGCTAAAGCTTAAGAAGCGCTCGATCAAGCAACAAGAGGTGCCAAAATGAGGGGGGGAGTGTTTTCATACCGCCCCCGAGCGACTCGAAAAACGTCCCTTTTTATTTTTGATGGGAAAAGGATCTTATTGTGAACAGTGGTTACAAAACATTTTATTGGATACGACGCCGATACATCTGTCTTATAAAACATTTGAGTCGCCACCCATTATTTAGGTAATGGGACCATTTCCAATTTTATAAAAAGTGACTCCATTTTAAACCCAGTTTAAGGCCAAATCATTTAAAAGACTAGTCAGGCGCATCAATGTAATTCCAGCTAAGGGAATTGGGTACGCCGGCCCGTTGGAAGCCAACGCCTAGAAAAATCGGCCTCTTTTAACCTTACGATTTCTAATTTATTTTAGTTAGAAAAGCCAAATTATTTATTTAAATCCAACCCAAGTGAATCGAGTTCTTATATGGAAAATTATTTAATCGTTCCAATCAAATCCAATCAATGCATCCGTAATCATTCAAATCATCCAAATCATCCAAACCAAAGCAGTTAAATCAAATAAATAAAAGACCCGCTCTTGCCTTATGGTTCAAGGCGGGTTACAAACCGAACTTAAAAATACATTCTACCCGAATAAAAATTTGAACCCAAAAACCCCAAAATCATGCATAATCACATTTTTAATATTCTAAACTTAATCAAATTACAATCTGTTCATAATTGGTGATCTTCGGATTTATTGAAAAAATTGAATTTTATTTTGTACAAAAATTATTATTTTTTTGAAAGAACAAAAATTGTTTCTGGAACCCTAGAACAGTTGCGTCACACAGCTGTTCTTTGGAAGAACAGTCGCGTGACGGAGCCGGTAGCTGCGTGACGCAGCTGTTCATAGTTCGGTAAACAAAGTACTGGGTATGAAAAACAATATTTTTGGATATGAACAGTTCCGTCGCACATCTTCCAGATCCGTTACGGATCCAGTAGTTGCGTGACGCAACTGTTGTGGGTAAAGAAACAAAATTTTAGACATGAACAGTTTCGTCACGCATCTGCCAGATCTGTTACGGATCTACTGGCTGCGTGACGCAACTGCTCTGGTTCGAGCTCTGTTTTAAATTATTTGTTTAAAGCGTTTTTTATTTAAATATATTTTAGGACAACCTCGAATGACCAAAAACGAACAGAATATAATTTAATTAAGATTAAACTACTAAAAAGAATAACGATAAAATAAATAATCAATGAACAAAAACACAAAAAGTGTAAAGGAATTACCTAATCCTCAGATTGAGGATTGTAAACGGCTTTGATGCCTTAACGAACGACGGTTAAGACGCTCCAGAAACTTCGTCAACAAGGATTTAAATATTCGCTCTTTTCTCTCTTAATTTTCTCTCTCTTTTTCTGGTTTGATTCACCTAAAATTAATATATAATAGCAATTCTCCTCTAAACGAACTCAAAAGAGCTTCTAGAGGAGAATGTGGCCGCAGGGCGTACTTTTTAGGGTTTTAGAATCGTTCTCTCCCGTTGTCTCAAACGTGAGAAAAAGATCTATTTATAGAAGTAGGGCAACAGAGCATAGCTGCGTGACGCAGCTTACTTGCTGTACCGGAGCTACATGTCGTTTAATACAAAAACGTCATGTAGTCTATCATAGCTGCGTGATGCAGCTATGACCCAGTCAAAGACTTAACATCATCTCTCTCTCTCTTTTGTTTTTCAATTTAAATCCTTGGATTAAAAGACTTCTCTAGATAGCATTAACCCGTTCATATTACATCCTCGTATCATCATTAGATCAGGCGGGGGCACAAAGACACGCGTCAACAGTTTGCCCCCTCACTTTATCATTAATCGTGTAAACAATTAATGTTAAAGTGGCCTACTGACGCGCCTTCAATCTTGGCTTGAATCTGGTCACGTCCAAAGCTCAGTGTAATCGGCTTTGTTGGCTCCAGTTGGATCTGCAAACAACTCCAAAACTCAGTGTAATTGGCTTTGAAGTCACCTCCTCAGCTCAGTTTAATCGGCTTTAGAGCGTTTGAAAAGGGTCCAAAACGCGGTATAGTCGACTTTGTTGTTCACCTCCTCAGCTCAGTGTAGTCAGCTTTAGAGGGTTTGAAAAGAGTCCAAAGCACGGTATAGTCGGCTTTGTTGTTCACCTCCTCAGCTCCAGTGTAGTCAGCTTCAGAGGGTTTGAAAAGAGTCCAAAACACGGTATAGTCGGCTTTGTTGTTCACCTCCTCAGCTCAGTGTAGTCGGCTTCAGAGGGTTTGAAAAGAGTCCAAAGCACGGTATAGTTGGCTTTGTTGTTCACCTCTTGAGCTCAATGTACTCGGCTTCACAGGGTTTGAAAAGAGTCCAAAGCACAGTATAGTCAGCTTTGTTGTTCACCTCCTCAGCTCAATGTAATCGGTTTCAGAGGGTTTGAAAAGAGTCCAAAGCGTAGTGTAGTCGGCTTTACTGTTCACCTCCTCAGCTCAGTGTAATCGTCTTTGGAAGGTTTAGTATTGAGATTGTCCTGATCAACTTCGTAATTCACCATCATTGATTAGGAAACGGATTGACTCGATCCGCTTCGTAATGCATCATCACGAATCGAGAAAAAGATCCAAACAGCTTCGTAATACACCATCACTGTTCGATAGTGTAACACCCCTTCCCGGTCCACCCGTAAACCCGAATGAACCGGACCGAGACGCTACAAACTGGTTGACTGTATGGCCTGACATGCTGAAATCATAATGTATGTTGAATATAATAGCATGCTGATGTTGTATACAAAAATAATGTAATTTATATTTACAAAACATGATACTAGTGTCAAAATGAAATGGGCCCAACTGAGTGCCCTGTACATGCCATAAAAAGGGTAGACAAAGATACATATTAAAATGAGTAGCTACCCTGAAGACTGAGTCTTCTACAGATGAACTGCAGCAGTTGTAAGCCGACTCTCTATGGTCCAAACTCAGAGCCTGCGAGTTAAACAGGTAACTCGCTGAGCAAATAAAGCTCAGTGGATATCTCAACATATAAAGAAATAATTAAGCACATACATAGATAGAAATAAGCATGTAAATGCATATGGATAATTAAACATATAAGCACATATAGCATGATCCTTCATTATACCTTGATTATCTTTCGTACTGTTTATAATACTGTATGATTCATGAAATGTTATGTCAAGATATCTGTATGGCTCCATAAGGTTATAGTGAAACCGAAGTGATAAGAAAAACTGTATGAAACTGGATGAATACTGTATGCTTGGCTGCTATGGCCCACATATAATCATATCCACTCAATGGCCTGTAGCCGGAGTATCAAACTGTATGGGGTGCAGATCTGCTATCCTATGTCGCGACATAGCCTTATCTACATGGTTTCTACCTAACCTCAATGGAGCATAATGTTGGTATGTCAATAATATAACACAACATCATATTCATAGTTCATAACTCATAATGTTTATTTGATTTCACATCATTTGCATGCTTGAATGTTGTTTTGATACATGTTCTAATGTTGTATTTTGATGTTAAAATGATTGGAGGCATATAAGTGAAGCAAAGGAATACAATTGCATTGAAAATGAAGTCCAAAAGTGCATGAAAACACAAGTCGCGAGCGCGCCTTGCAAGGTCGCGAGCGCGTAATGCACACCTGAAGGTCAGTGAGTTTCCAGGTGAAAGTCGCGAGCGCGCACTTGAAAGTCGCGAGCGCGTAGAGTGCAAAATGAGAGACAGTGAGTTATCGGGCACAAGTCGCGAGCGCGTACTTGAAAGTCGCGAGCGCGAGAAGTGCCAAATGAGAGACAGTGAGTTCCCAGGCCAAATTCGCGAGCGCGCGATGAAGGTCGAGAGCGCTTACAGGCCAAGGGCCAAGTACGCGAGTGCGTACTTCAAAGTCGCGAGCGTGAGAAGTGCCAAATGAGAGACAGAGAGTTTGCGAGCACAAGTCACGAGCGCGCACTTGAAAGTCTCGAGCGCGAGATGTGCCAAATAAGAGTCAGAGAGTTTCAGGTGAAAGTCGCGAGCGCGCATTTGAAAATCGCGAGCGCGAGAAGGCAACGCGAGCTCGTCGTGCGATTCGCGCGCGCGCTTCGCGTTTTCCAGCCTGCACAGTCTGTACTCTTTTGGTCATATCTCTCAATATACAACTCCGATTTGGATGATTCAAAAACCCATGTAAAGCTAACACATAGAGGAACAAATAACTCTTTATGACACTTCCTAATTCCATCATTAAATGGGGTCAAAATCAAGATGAAGTTACTGGTAAAATTTCCAGCAAGCCCTATTTCAACATAAACTCAATATTCACTTCATTTAGTCACTTCCTCCCCTGTTTTCTCACCATTACCAGTCCTCCCACTCAACATGAAGCAATATATTGTCTCACTAGCAACACACCACTCATGCAAAGAAAATGGAAAATAACAAGAGATATCAAACCTTTACTCCAAAAAGCTTGAGCTCTTCTTTAACTTCTTTTTTCTACACTCTTTGAACTCCCTTCACCTATAAATAAGAATTCTTATGAATTCTAATATAATAGCACCAAATGATTCAATTATGAACTTCAAGAAGGTTTACTTACTTGGATAGAAGAAAAATTGAAGTTAAGGCTTAACTACCATTAAAATTGAAAGGAAGGTGGAAGAGGAAAGGAAGAAAATGAAGAAGATGAAGATAAAGATGAAAAATGGGAAAGTGAAGTGATAATCACGGGTAGGCCATCAAAAATCAAGGGATTTTATGTAAAACTTCCTAAATGGTACCTCAATTAGCAAAAGGCTATCACTTAATACCCAAGCTTGATCTTTTAATGCAAATAAATCCTCACCCATATGCTTTGATCTTTTTCTCTCACTCAAGTAACTCCACTTATAAACCCATTCTACCCCAACCGGGTTTGGTTCAACTCGACTCAACTCGACTACTCGACTCTATGCTAAGACTCGACTCGGTAGGATGTCATAATTCTCCCCTCCTAAATAAAAACTTCGTCCCGAAGTTTACCTGTTGTGAACAACAGCGGATACTGTTGTCGCATGGTGTCTTCAGATTCCCAAGTTGCTTCTTCTGTCTTATGATTCCTCCAAAGAACTTTTACCAATGCTATTTTCTTGTTCCGTAATTCTTTAATTTCTCTGGTTAAGATCTGAACTGGTTCTTCTTCATAGGTGAGATCCGACTGAATTTCAATCTCTTCTGCTGATAACACATGTGATGGGTCTGATCTGTATCTCCTTAACATGGATACGTGAAAGACATTATGAATTCGATCTAAGGTTGAAGGTAACGCTAGGCGATAGGCTAATGGTCCTACACGTTCAACAATCTCGTATGGACCAATGAACCTAGGGCTAAGCTTACCCTTTCGTCCAAACCTTAGGATCTTTTTCCATGGTGAAACTTTCAGAAATACCTTATCACCCACCGAGTACTCAATATCCTTTCTCTTTAAATCAGCATAAGACTTCTGTCGATCACTTGCTTCTTTCAGCCGTTTTTTGATGATTTCCACTTTCTCTTCTGTTTCTCTAACCAAATCTGGACCCAAAATCTTCTTCTCACTCAGTTCTGTCCAACACACAGGTGTCCTACATGGTCTACCATACAATGCTTCATATGGTGCCATCTTAATGCTTGATTGGTTGCTGTTGTTGTAGGCAAACTCCATGAGAGGTACATATCTGTCCCAACTGCCTTCAAATTCCGTAACACATGATCTCATCATGTCTTCCAGGATCTGAATGACTCTCTCTGATTGGCCATCTGTTTGAGGATGAAATGCAGTGCTGAATTGCAATTTCGTTCCTAATGCTTCCTGCAGTTTACCCCAAAACTTCGATGTAAACCTTGGATCACGATCAGATATAATGGATGATGGAACTCCATGTAGTCGAACTATTTCGCTCACATAAATATCTACTAACTTGTCCAGAGAATAGTCCATCCTGACTGGTAGAAAGTGTGCGGACTTAGTTAATCTGTCCACGATCACCCATACTGCATCATGCTTCCGCTGCGTTTGAGGTAATCCAGTAACAAAATCCATCGTGATCTGATCCCATTTCCATGTTGGCACTGTTATTGGATGAAGTAACCCAGCTGGCAGTTGATGTTCTGCTTTTACTTGTTGACATGTTAAATATCTTGTTATGTTAAATATCTTGTTACAACATTTCCGATATCTTTCTTCATGCCCGGCCACCAATAGCCTTTCTTCAAATCCTGATACATCTTGGTACTACCTGGATGCATTGTATATGGACTGTTATGAGCTTCATGCAGAATCTTTTGTCTAAGCTCCCCTATCTGTGGTACAACAACTCTGTCTTCATAGAATAAGACTCCACTGTTATCCAATCTGAATTTCCCACCATGATCTTCTTGTACTTGTTTCATCCATAGTGCTGTTTGTGCATCTTTCTTCTGTGCCTCTGCAACTTCCTGAACCCAAGATGGCTGTACTTGCATCTGTGCTAGAATAACTCCCTGCTGTTGCAACTCCATGCTAATTCTCATTGCTCTCAAAGCAAACAATGATTTCCGGCTAAGGGCATCAGCTACCACGTTAGCTTTGCCCGGATGGTAATTAATGACATAATCATAATTAGCCAGAATCTGCATCCACTTCCGTTGTCTTGAATTCAAATCTTTCTGTGTCGGTAAATACTTTAAACTCTGATGATCTGTGTAAATGTGACACTTTTCACTGTACAGATAATGCCGCCACACTTTGAATGTTAGAACAATGGCTGCCAATTCTAAATCATGGGTTGGATAATTCAATTCATGTGGCTTCAACTGTCTGGAGACATAAGCTACCACTTTTCTGTCTTGCATGAGTACACATCCTAACCCAATATGAGAGGCATCACTGTAAATCTCAAAATCTTTACCTGACACTGGCTGAGTCAACACTGGTGCTTCAGTCAACTTTTTCTTCAAAGTGTCAAAACTCTGCTGACATCTATTATCCCATTGGAATACAACTGCTTTCTTCAATAATCTTGTTAAGGGTGATGCAATGATGGAGAATCCCTTTACGAACCTTCTGTAATAACCGGCTAAACCCAGAAAACTTCGAACTTCTGTAACATTTCTGGGTGGTCTCCAATCAACAATAGCTTCAATCTTATGAGGATCCACTCTGATACCCTCCGATGACACCACATGTCCTAAGAAAGAAACTTCTTCCAGCCAAAACTCACACTTACTGAGCTTGGCATACAACTGTTTATCCCTCAGTGTCTGAAGTACAATCCGCAAATTTTTATCATGTTCAACCCTGTCTCTGGAGTAGACCAAAATGTCATCTATAAACACCACCACAAACTGATCTAGATATGAATGAAACACGCGGTTCATGAGATCCATGAAAACCGCTGGTGCATTTGTGAGACCGAATGGCATGACTAAAAATTCATGTGACCATATCGGGTCCTGAATGCAGTCTTAGCGATATCTTCTTCCTTTATCCGCAACTGATGGTATCCCGACCTAAGGTCGATCTTAGAAAACATACCTGCACCTTTTAGCTGATCAAACAAATCATCGATTCGAGGCAATGGATACTTATTCTTGATTGTCAGTTTGTTCAGTTGTCTGTAGTCAATGCACAGTCTGAATGATCCATCTTTCTTCTTTACAAATAATACCGGTGCTCCCCAAGGTGATACACTGGGTATGATAAAGCCTTTATCCAATAACTCCTGTAGCTGAATCTTTAACTCTTTTAGCTCTGCTGGTGCCATTCTGTAAGGTGCAATTGATACTGGTGCTGCTCCAGGATAGACATCTATGGTAAACTCCACTTCCCTCCTTGGTGGTAACCCTGGTAACTCTTCTGGAAATACATCTGGATAATCACACACTGTTGGTATGTCTTGTACTTCTGACAGTTCTTTCTCTGCTTGTAATGCACATACCAAGTATGCTTCACAACCCTTCTGAAGTAATCTCTTTACTGCCATGGCTGATATCACATTACCCAGAAACTCTCGCCGCTTCCCGACTACTGTAATCTCTTCCCCTACTGTTGTATATAGTGTCACCCTTTTCTTTGCACAATCAACTATAGCCTGATGTCTGGATAGCCAATCCATAACCAAAATAACATCAAATTCTCTAAATGGCAACTCCATCAGATCTCCTGGAAACTCTTTTCCATGAATAACAATTGGACATCCTTCGACCACTGTATGAGTTTGTACTACATCTCCTAATGGATTAGTAACTACCATACCCTGACTCACATATGCAACTTCTAACCCTTTAACCCAAGGTTTAGGTACACTAATGTATGAATGAGATGAGCCAGGATCAATTAAAGCATAAACTGTATGATCACATAAGGAAAACTCACCAACTATTACATCTGGAGCTTCCTCATCTTCCCTGGTTCGCATAGCATAGACCCTGGATGGACCTCTTGTATCAGGTCTGTCCACAGTCTCTGACTGCTGTCTCTGCCCTCCGGAGCTCTCACCTCTACCTCTTCCTGCTATGAACTGTGTAGGAACTTTTGCCCTCTTCGGACAATCCTTCTTCTGATGGTCTGATGCTCCGCATATCCAACATTTACCAGTCACCAACCAACAATCTCCACCATGTCGTCTACCATAATGCTCACAAGGTGGAAAAGTATAACCGGCTGACTCTGCACCTCTACCGGTGCCTCTACCAATTCCTCTGCCTGAACCTCGACTACCACCAGCAGAACTAGCCACAACTGATACCGCTGGCGTGTTAGCACCCTTAGCTGCGCCTTGGCTAAAGGAAGGTCTAGCACTAGCTGAATTACTAGCACCTCTGAATCTCTTGCTTTCTGACTGATATGCACTGGGTGCACTCTGAGTCTGGTCTCTCCTCTGCTGAGACCGCTGGCGTCTGGTACGCTGACTGGCCTGAATTCACTCTATCTCCTGAGCTGCCTCTACCAAAGCTGAGAACTCTCTGAATCTGGAAGCTACCACTCCCATTTGAATCTCATCGTTCAGGCCTTCCTAAAACTTTTTACACCTTTCGGCCTCTGTAGTCACTATCCCCTTACCATACCTGCTGAGCCTGGTGAATTCTCTTTCATATTCGGCAACTGACATTCTATTCTACCTCAGGTATAAGAATTCTTTCCTTCTCGCATCTAGGTAAGCCTCTGTGATAAACTTTTTCTTGAATTCATCCAAGAAGAATTGCCATGTACGCTGCTCTGCTGATACCCGCTACTGAACAGTAGTCCACCAGGTATATGCCTCATCTATGAGCAATGATGTGGCACAAACCAACTTATCCTCTGGTGTACATTGTAATTGTTCCAGAACTCTCGATGTCCCATCTAACCAATACTCAGCTATTTTTGGACTATCATCCTTGTTAGCACTGAATTCTTTCGCCCCATATTTCCGAAGCTTCTCTAGTGGGGGCTTTCTTTCTCTTTCTACTATTATTGGTGCTTGAGGTATCACTCCTGCAATCTGTCTAAAAGTATCTGCAAGTTGCTTTAACAACACCTCTTGACCTGGTGCTACTGGAGCCTCAACCTCCACTGCTCTGGCTTGACCTGGTGCTACTGGAGCCTCACCCTCCACTGCTCTGGAGGCGTGTGACTCACTCTCACCTTCCTGTGACATCCTCCTAAAAGAACAACAACTGCTTAGTTCATCAGGGTAGACATGGCATGTACACTATACTGACTTATGCATGCAAGCCCGGGGAAACTAAACCTAGGGCTCTGATACCAAAATTTGTAACACCCCTTCCCGGTCCACCCGTAAACCCGAATGAATCGGACCGAGACACTACAAACTGGTTGACTGTATGGCCTGACATGCTGAAATCATAATGTATGTTGAATATAATAGCATGCTGATGTTGTATACAAAAATAATGTAATTTATATTTACAAAACATGATACTAGTGTCAAAATGAAATGGGCCCAACTGAGTGCCCTGTACATGCCATAAAAAGGGTAGACAAAGATACATATTAAAATGAGTAGCTACCCTGAAAACTGAGTCTTCTACAGATGAACTGCAGCAGTTGTAAGCCGACTCTCTATGGTCCAAACTCAGAGCCTGCGAGTTAAACAGGTAACTCGCTGAGCAAATAAAGCTCAGTGGATATCTCAACATATAAAGAAATAATTAAGCACATACATAGATAGAAATAAGCATGTAAATGCATATGGATAATTAAACATATAAGCACATATAGCATGATCCTTCATTATACCTTGATTATCTTTCGTACTGTTTATAATACTATATGATTCATGAAATGTTATGTCAAGATATCTGTATGGCTCCATAAGGTTATAGTGAAACCGAAGTGATAAGAAAAACTGTATGAAACTGGATGAATACTGTATGCTTGGCTGCTATGGCCCATATATAATCATATCCACTCAACGGCCTGTAGCCGGAGTATCAAACTGTATGGGGTGCAGATCTACTATCCTATGTCGCGACATAGCCTTATCTACATGGTTTCTACCTAACCTCAATGGAGCATAATGTTGGTATGTCAATAATATAACACAACATCATATTCATAGTTCATAACTCATAATGTTTATTTGATTTCACATCATTTGCATGCTTGAATGTTGTTTTGATACATGTTCTAATGTTGTATTTTGATGTTAAAATGATTGGAGGCATATAAGTGAAGCAAAGGAATACAATTGCATTGAAAATGAAGTCCAAAAGTGCATGAAAACACAAGTCGCGAGCGCGCCTTGCAAGGTCGCGAGCGCGTAATGCACACATGAAGGTCAGTGAGTTTCCAGGTGAAAGTCGCTAGCGCGCACTTGAAAGTCGCGAGCGCGTAGAGTGCAAAATGAGAGACAGTGAGTTATCGGGCACAAGTCGCGAGCGCGTACTTGAAAGTCGCGAGCACGAGAAGTGCCAAATGAGAGACAGTGAGTTCCCAGGCCAAATTCGCGAGCGCACGATGAAGGTCGCGAGCGCTTACAGGCCAAGGGCCAAGTACGCGAGCGCGTACTTCAAAGTCGCGAGCGCGAGAAGTGCCAAATGAGAGACAGAGAGTTTGCGAGCACAAGTCACGAGCGCGCACTTGAAAGTCGTGAGCATGAGATGTGACAAATAAGAGTCAGAGAGTTTCAGGTGAAAGTCGCGAGCACGCATTTGAAAATCGCGAGCGCGAGAAGGCAACGCGAGCTCGTCGTGCGATTCGCGCGCGCGCTTCGCGTTTTCCAGCCTGCACAGTCTGTACTCTTTTGGTCATATCTCTCAATATACAACTCCGATTTTGATGATTCAAAAACCCATATAAAGCTAACACATAGAGGAACAAATAACTCTTCTATGAAACTTCCTAATTCCATCATTAAATAGGGTCAAAATTAAGATGAAGTTACTGGTAAAATTTCCAGCAAGCCCTGTTTCAACATAAACTCAATATTCACTTCATTTAGTCACTTCCTCCCCTGTTTTCTCACCATTACCAGTCCTCCCACTCAACATGAAGCAATATATTGTCTCACTAGCAACACACCACACAATTCTCATGCAAAGACAATGGAAAATAACAAGAGATATCAAACCTTTACTCCAAAAAGCTTGAGCTCTTCTTTAACTTCTTTTTTCTACACTCTTTGAACTCCCTTCACCTATAAATAAGAATTCTTATGAATTCTAATATAATAGCACCAAATGATTCAATTATGAACTTCAAGAAGGTTTACTTACTTGGATAGAAGAAAAATTGAAGTTAAGGCTTAACTACCATTAAAATTGAAAGGAAGGTGGAAGAGGAAAGGAAGAAAATGAAGAAGATGAAGATAAAGATGAAAAATGGGAAAGTGAAGTGATAATCACGGGTAGGCCATCAAAAATCAAGGGATTTTATGTAAAACTTCCTAAATGGTACCTCAATTAGCAAAAGGCTATCACTTAATACCCAAGCTTGATCTTTTAATGCAAATAAATCCTCACCCATATGCTTTGATCTTTTTCTCTCACTCAAGTAACTCCACTTATAAACCCATTCTACCCCAACCGGGTTTGGTTCAACTCGACTCAACTCGACTACTCGACTCTATGCTAAGACTCGACTCGGTAGGATGTCACAGATAGGACCAAACGGCTTCGTGAAATCATCACCGGTTGACCTGAAAAATTATTTTCAAAAAGAAAAGAGCAATTTCTGTGTACAAACAGATGTCGTCTTTGTTAAATGTTGGAGCATCACATGCCCCCATGCATTAGTAACCATAAACTTTGAAATTTGAAATTTTGCATCAGGGCAAAAGACTTTATTTTTGCCCCCAGTCTGGAATTCCTTCCCGAGACCAAAAATATTGTCTTTTAAGCAAACCTTGAAAATGTTATTTTTTTATCCATTGCAAAAATTTTTGAAATTTTAGCAAAAATTTTGTCAAATTTTTCTAGCCCTAAATTTTCAGGTATACTTTTCCTGATGCGGTGTTGAAAGAAAAACTTACCTGAGGGTATTTGATGATTTTGACCCCTGTGTGGTGAGTAGATGGAATTATTGAAGTATACGAGCCGCACACCGACTCCAAAGTGCCTAAAATAAGCCGATTTGGGCTTTTATAGGTTCTTGGTGGGCTTGGGCCCATTAACCCTTTTCTTTTATAAATAACCTTTTGCTGTTCATTCTTTTTTACATCTGGTACACGGCCTCTTCAATTTCTTCCGGCACCGGGCTCCCATTTTCCGATTTGACACAATACCGACGCAATGCGCGGTTCTCAGAGTGAGGTAAGTGAATTACGCTTGAATTTCTTGCTGTCTGTGTTATTCTGGGTGATTTTTGGATGCATATTTGCTGTCTTTATGCTGTCTATTCGTCGATAGTGGCGTCACGCAGGAGAGTTGCGTGACGCAGCTATTCTATGGTGGACAGCTACGTGATGCAGCTGTTCAAAGCTGCGCGACCCTGTTGTCTCTGAACTTTGATTTTGACTCTTTTGCGCATCTAAATACCTTATTTGTTGCCTTGAAATGTGACGCCATGTTGAATCCGTCTCATCTAGACCCTGTAAGCTCATAGAAAAACACAGGAAATAGGGTAGATTAATGTTAGGTTTTTTCTTTCCTTTCAGCAGATGCGTCACGCAGCTGTTCTTTGGAAGAACAGTTCCGTGACGCGGCTACGAGCCAGGGGACGCAGCTCCTTGATAAGTTGTGTGACGCGGCTGCAGTTGCGTGACGCAGCTGCAGTTGCGTGACGCGTCTGTGTCTAATCAGCAACTTGAATGTTTTATTTCCTGTAATTAAAAATAAATAATTGTTAGTCTAACCCTTTATTTAAATCTCTTACCCAGGCCCGAGCTGGCGGATCTTCTACTAATGCCTCTGCCTCCAGGACTTTCAGAAATCAAGTCTCCTCTTTTGTTCAATCACTTCCCAATGACCTGTGGGGGATCCATCCCATGAATCAGTTAGCCTGGCTGAAATACTTCAAAGACTTGAAGCCTGATCATGGTTTCTTATCCTAGCTCGTAAGGCACTTTAACCCCAACACTATGGTTTTTCGATTTGAAGATTCTGAAGTGACTCCGACCTATGAGGAGATGTGCGCCATAATGGGTCACCACCCTGAACAGGATGAAAGTCCCGCTTTGTCCCCAGGCCCAAGATATGATCTGATCGAGGTTGTTGCTCTATGTCCGGTTTACCTTCCTAGCGGAATAGATCCGGATCAAGGTCTTCCCTTAGAGCCTTTCCTGAATAGGGTTCTGTCCATGGATGCGAACCCTTCCTGGATTCGGGCTTGTTGTTTCCTATTGCTGAATATGTATGCCATGAAAAATCGCTGGCCTGGAATTGGAGATTTTCGATTGCTGACCGTTGTCCGGGACATGCAGGTGTATCATCGCACCGTCTTTATGATGATCATGGGAGAGACCATGTGCTGGGTTAGGGATATTGTCCTTCAAGTTACCGACTTCAATGTTCACCATCGAGATTGCTCGATATTACTGCAAGCCTGGGCTTTAGACAAACTGAGCTTGATTTCTCCGGTCCCAGCTCGTTCAATCCCGACATATGGTTCTGCCAATTTTCGCACTCGCTCTCGAGGACACTTTGATTTTGGAGATCACACCGTGATTCGGTGGACTTGCCCTTGGTGGAGGATTCGACAAGTCACTGTCGGGAGCATGAACCTCAATTATGTGCTATATGCCAGTCTTGATCTTTCCATGGCCTACTTTCCGGACAGAATCAATCGCCAGTATGGTGTTATTCAGCGCATTCCCAGAGTCCATAACTTCGAAAGCGGTCCCGTGACGCAGAGTTTGTTGACCAACCTAGCTGATCGTTGGGGGAATCGAAACACCTGGTACATGGGTCAGGGAGTGATGCATGACACTGTGACACTCAGGTATGGTGATTGGTTTCATTCCGAGTGACGAAACTAGGTCTTGGAGGGATTGGTGTTTGATGGTCCAACCAGTGCGATGACTGCTGCTCTTTCTTTTTTATATATATATATTTTGTAGCTCCTTTGAGCACATTACAGTATGATTTACATTTCCTTTACAGTATTATTTACATTCTGATTTGGGACTTCACTTTATTCCTGCACAAAGAAAACAAAACCGCAAAAACGAAAAAAGGAGGCATCCCACCCACTTGCGAGAGTGGTTCACCTCGTTAACACGGGTATAAATGCCCATCAACGTTATTCCAAAATTAACAAAAGACATTAAAACGAAAGCTAAGGAAAACCACCAAAACAAAGAGAATTTACATTTTTGAAAAAGATGAAGTGACCCTTTTATCACCTGCAACATTCAGAAAGAGATAAAATATGCAACACCCTCATGTATGCATGAACCTATTTAAGTGCTAAGGACTTTATTCATGGTTTTTTTCTATCGATCCTTCCAAGGAAACCACTGAGAAAATAGCGTTTGACCTCCTGATCACCATCTAAAAAGAATCCAACACTCAGGCAGGATCAACAACCAAAACATCTTCAAAACTAAATGAGCCGATTTTGACCAAATAAGCAGAGAGGAAGGTCTTGTAATCAACCATCATACCCCAGAAACAAAAGAGAAGGAAAATCTGAAAAACAAGTTCTTTGTTGATCTAACTTCTTTCAACATCATACAGAAGTAAAAAGAAATTACTTTAATACAACAGTCGTTCCTTCTAACTACTCATTCGCCTATTCTCCTTCTAGTCAGGTTGATGGCATTCAGCAACCGGTCGCAAGTATGTCACGAATGCATGGCATAGATTTCGCATTTAAACTAAGCACCATACGTTAATCTCAAAATTTTTATTTTATTTTATTATTTATTTTTTTATAAACTCTGACTTTTGCTTAGGCCGCCCTTTACGGGTTTTCAACTTAGCGAGCTCATTTCTTACCTAGGTCGCCCTTTTGGGTTTTCAACCTAGCCCCCCCCCCCCCTTTTTTTTAATCGAAATCATCATTTCAGACATAAAACCTTTTCATCTGGTCTTGATTAACGATCCGATTAAAAGGTTTCCCTTCCGTAGTGACCAATTTAGCAGCACCCTTGGCCAACAGCTTCTGAATTCTGAACGGTCCATGCCAGTTGGGTCTGAATTTCCTTCCAAGATGACTCTGGGATTTGTTATCTAACAGTCTGACCAAAACTACATCTGCATTTTTCAAAGCCCTTGGATACACCCACTTATTGTAGAAACAAGCAATCATTCTCCTTCCTCTTCTCTCTTTTTTTTTTTTTTTTTAATTTTTTTTAATGGAATAACATCCCATTCCTACAGCACCGTCGATCAGAACATCTATATGTGGAAGTGGGAAGTCATCTTTGGGCAATGCTTTGTTTAAATCCCTATAGTCGGCACAGACTCTCAGTCTTCCATCCTTCTTAAGCACAGGGACTATGTTTGCTAACCACTCAGGGTAATGCACTACCTCCAAGAAACCTGCACCTAGTTGCTTCTGAACCTCAGCCTTGATCTTGTCTTGCCACTCTGGTCTGACCCGTCTGCTTTACTGGCCTGATATGCGGATCGATGGGGATGAAATGCTCTGCAATTGACTTGTTGATCCCCGGCATATCAACATTAGGCAAAGACATCTAAATTCCTCTTGAGACATTCTTGGAGATTTTTTATTTTTTATTTTTTTTTTGAGCTCAAGCTTAAAGTTCGATCCGATTTCGATTATTTGGGGATCTTCGGCGGTGCTTAGGTTAAATGCGAAATGATTCAATGCATTTATGTCAAATATGCGTATAGTAGAATCAATGCCATGAACACGACAATCAGGAAAACAAGAAAACAAATAATTAAAACTCACTTCCATTGATTGAAATAGTAAAGGAAATCCACCCAAATCGTTCTCAAAACAACATTTAGAAAAACAAAACAAAAAGAAGGATTAAGAGCTTGTTCAATACGCTCATCACAATTATCTGTTAATGGTTTCCAGGCGTCGGCTTACTGCGCTCCGAAGACTTAGTGATCTTCCCACTATCTATCAAATCTTGGATATCATGTTTGAGCCTGAAACAATTATCAGTAGAATGACCTTTAAACTAATGATATTCACAGTCTTGATCGACAAACCTACCCTGAATAGGCCTAGATGGATTAATTGGCAACTTTGACAATACGCCATTCTTGATATAGGATCTCATGACTGTGCTTAAAGGCCTACCCAAATCAGTAAATTCCCTTCTCCTTTTCTCATTAACAGCCCCAACTGTATTGCTACTCCCTGACTGGTTTATAGCTGCATGACTAACATTTCTGTTATGATCACTGTAGGAAGACCGATAATTACCGAACTCTCGACTTTTCGTCTTCTCTTCATTGTACAGTTCTTCAATATTCAATCCAGCCCTCTGCATCTCCATCTCTAGACCGTCATACCATTTCCTATAGTTCTTGTGCAATGTCTGAGGAAATGCTCGCAACACATCCTCTTCGTCGTATCGGTTCATCTGAGCAAGGCAGATGAACTCCGATAAATGAGACCTTGGGTCGTTATCCCCTTTGAATAAGGTATGCTTAAAGGTCTTCGAAGAAGTAGAACTTGTGGGCTTCAGGACATACTTAGTCACATGAAAATTGATAACTGGATCTTTTTCTTTTGAGATAGACATCTTCTCCACTTGTCTTTTAATTCTGCTAACTGCTTAATCAGATCGTTCTCAACCGGAGCAACATTATCAGCTGATGCTTGGTTACCCAAAGCGGGTTCTGGAGCCTCCCTTTCCTCAACTACAAGGGAAGACGTTTGATTACTTGAAGAAGGGGGAACCTAATTCTGTGCCCTCTCTTGAGCAAAAGCAGTGGCTATTATATCAGTTATAGCCCTTAACTGGGCCGGAGAAAAGCCAGTCTCATTCACATTACCGTCAGCCATCTCGACTACAACCGGATCTAAATCAGAAACCGAATCAGACGAACTTGAACTGACCACAGAACTAACCAGAGCACGCTCGGGGATTGGGGACTCTCTGACCAGACGGTGACTGGGCTGTCGACGCCAAACTCTTGAAGTGATTTCCCGGGACGGATCAATTTTGGCTGATAAATCAAAGGACCTGAGTTAAGGGAGGTTCTGCATGTATGCATGAAGAATAGAGGCACATAGGATGAGGAATGCAAATCTAATGTGCCAATAATCAGTATGGAAATAAGATCTCATTTTCGACGAGTGGACCTAAAATTCGACATGAATAACATAGCAATAGTTTACTTTGTCTTTAAACATTTCTGACATTATCTGTCGTCGACCGTTCATTTTGGATTTTACGGTCGGCTATTTTCTCTCGAGTCCCTAATTTTTGCCTTGGAATGAAAGAATTTCCAAGCGGGATATTTCTCATTATTCTTGTTTTTGTATCCTTACTTTTTGCCTTGGAGCAGATGGTCCCAAGCAGGATCTTATTTTGATTAATTACAAATTTTTTGCAATCTGACACTTACTTTCAAATAATGCGAGAAATGTGAAAATACAAAAGAATCGCAACCCCCTTATAACTCCCTTTTCTTTTGGGTGTCAACTCACTATAAACGATTGCATTATGTTATTCAAAACGAATTAGAGGTCCACTCTCAAAATCAAGGTCAAACGTCCATACCGAAAATTAGCCCTTATTAATGCATGGCTGAAATGAAAAATATCACGTGATGCACAAATGTCACAGCACAGGGGAATGGGAGTTGGGAAATGCATGCCTTCCAACCTTATCTCTCCCACACACGAATTCTGTTAGTAAAAATTTCGACGTCTGTTTCCTAGGATTTGGTCTAATCTCAACAACCAGCAGGGGGTTTTGAGATTGACAAAACAAATTCTCAGAATGAATGCGACAGAACAACAGCAAATAGACTCAGGTTTTCCTTATGGGGAAGTGACTAAGGCTTTCAACTACATGCATGGGCTTTGGTCCATGGGGCTTACAAGGTCTGGGTTCCACAAACAGGATTCGGGCTTTCACATGGGCCTACTCCTTTTGATGCACCTTTTAAGGTACTGGGCTTGCGGTTGGTAAAATTGCTAATTCTCGGGTGGATGTGCCTAAAACGCAAGGTTTAGGCTGGATCCACTTTCAAAGTTAACAATGATACCGAGGGATAATTTGGGTAGAAAGTGGTGAGAAGAGAGAAATGCAGTATGAATGCAAGAACTTAAAAAAAAAATAAAGGAAAGCAAATAAACAAACAAGTACGATTAAAGAATTTTCTGACGGCTTTCTAACCAATTTTATGTCCAATTTTAGAAAACGTAGGTTTAGAGTTAATTCCTAATTGCAACCGACT
Source organism: Jatropha curcas (assembly GCF_041381405.1). Classification (NCBI taxonomy): domain Eukaryota; kingdom Viridiplantae; phylum Streptophyta; class Magnoliopsida; order Malpighiales; family Euphorbiaceae; genus Jatropha; species Jatropha curcas. The sequence continues at coordinate 15,338,687 of NC_143151.1, read as the reverse complement.
AGTTATTTTTAAAAAATAACCGGGGATTAGCGGGTGCATCCCCAGCAGAGTCGCCAATCTATTTTCGTACCGCCCCCGAGCGACCCGAAAAACGTCCCTTTTTATTTTTGATGGGAAAAGGATCTTATTGTGAACAGTGGTGACGAAACATTTTATTGGATACGACGCCGATACATCGGTCTTATAAAACATTTGAGTCGCCACCCATTATTTCGGTAATGGGACCGTTTCCAATTTTATAAAAAGTGACTTCATTTTAAACCCAGTTTAAGGCCAAATCATTTAAAAGACTGGTCAGGCGCATCAATGCAATTCTGGGTAAGGGAATTGGGTACGCCGGCCCATTGGAAGCCGACGCCTGGAAAAATCGGCCTCTTTTAACCCTACGATTTCTAACTTATTTTAGTTAGAAAAGCCAAATTATTTATTTAAACCCAACCCAAGTGAATCGAGTTCTTATATGGAAAATTATTTAATCGTTCCAATCAAATCCAATCATTGCATCCATAATCACTCAAATCATCCAAATCATCCAAACTAAAGCAGTTAAATCAAATAAATAAAAGACCCGCTCTTGCCTTATGGTTCAAGGCGGGTTACAAACCGAACCTAAAAATACAATCTACCCGAATAAAAATTTGAACCCAAAAACCCCAAAATCATGCATAATCACATTTTTAATATTTTAAACTTAATCAAATTACAATCTGTTCATAATTGGTGATCTTCAGATTTATTGGAAAAATTAAATTTTATTTTGTACAAAAATTATTTTTTTTTTTTGAAAGAATAAAAATTGTTTCTGGAACCCTAGAACAGTTGAGTCATGCAGCTGTTCTTTGGAAGAACAGTCGCGTGACGAAGCCGGTAGCTGCGTGACGCAGTTGTTCATAGTTCGAGAAACAGAGTACTGGGTATGAAAAATAATATTTTTGGATATGAACAGTTCTGTCACGCATCTTCCAGATCCGTTACGGATCCAGTAGTTGTGTGACGCAACTGTTCTGGGTAAAGATACAAAATTTTGGACATGAACAGTTCCATCACGCATCTGCCAGATCCGTTACGGATCTACTGGCTGCGTGACGCAACTGCTCTGGTCCGAGCTCTGTTTTAAATTATTTGTTTAAAGCGTTTTTTATTTAAATATATTTTAGGACAACCTCGAATGACCAAAAATGAACAGAATATAATTTAATTAAGATTAAACTACTAAAAAGAACAGCGATAAAATAAATAATCAATGAACAAAAACACAAAAAGTGTAAAGGAATTACCTAATCCTCAGATTGAGGATTGTAAACAGCTTTGATGCCTTAACAAACGACGGTTAAGACGCTCCAGAAACTTCGTCAACAAGGATTTAAATATTCGCTCTTTTCTCTCTTAATTTTCTCTCTATTTTTCTAGTTTGATTCACCTAAAATTAATATCTAATGGCAATTCTCCTTCAAACGAACTCAAAAGAGCTTCTGGAGGAGAATGTGGTCGCAGGGCGTATTTTTTAGGGTTTCAGAATCGTTCTCTCCCGTTGTCTCAAACGTGAGAAAAAGATCTATTTATAGAAGTAGGGCAACAGAGCATAGTTGTGTGACGCAGCTTACTTGTTGTACCGGAGCTACATGTCGTTTAATACAAAAACATCATGTAGGCTATCATAGCTGCGTGACGCAGCTATGACCCAGTCAAAGACTTAACATCATCTCTCTCTCTCTCTCTTTTTTCAATTTAAATCCTTGGATTAAAAGACTTCTAGATAGCATTAACCCATTCATATTACATCCTCGTATCATCATTGGATCAGGCAGGGGCATAAAGACACGCGTCAACAGGGAGTGTAGGTTTCACAGTGCAGAGGGCCACCTTTATGGTACCACAAGGGCTCCATATGGTACTACAAAGCCCCTAAACAGTATCATTTAGATGTGCCAAGTGGTACCCAAATAGTACCTTATGGGGCCCAAATGGTACCACATATGGGTCCTATGGTACCACAAACAGAAGTGGTCCTGTAGCAACCTTCTCACCGATTTGCACATTGTTTTGCTTCCAGAGGTCTAATCAAGGCCCAAATGATGTCTAATTGAGCTTATTCTTGATTCGTGGGAATAGTGACAGAATTTCCTTTGACTCGATACTAAAATTAAAGTTAATAGAAACTCACTTACATATCATTATCATTAACATATGGTGACAACATCATCTTCTTCTACTATTGGCGTGTTTCCATTTCTAATTCTTTTGGTGCTTCAACTGAATTAACTCGTTCATCTTCTAGTGGCTTGTGCAGAAGCTATTTAAGAAAATAACTTAACACGAGCTACACCATCCTTGGCTTTCCTGATCCCTTGGCTTTGCTCTGTATATTAAGATTTATTTGATACATTTACAAATATGACAACTTAAAACTTTAAATGTCTTCCTTCCCAATTTTAGAGTTTGTGAATATTCTAAACAAAAATATCTTCTCTTTATTTTTTTTTCCTTTTCCAAACTCTATATATTAGCATTGCACTTTTTTAAAGGCCAAATACATAAATTGCCTCCTGAACTTTAAAAAAAAAAAAAGCATGTGCACCCTCAACTTCGCGAGGGACCAGTTATGCATCTAAAGTTCAAATTTTTATACCAATTTAGCACCTCTCTGAGCAGTCTTAAGTGCGTGAATGACACAAGTGCTTACTAGGATAAAGTAATTGAAAATGGGGCCCATTTTAATTGCCACATTGGCAATTTTGGAGAAAATATTTTGTTGAAAAAGGACTCTTCATCTTTATCCATATCCAGGTCGCAACGGGCATAATCAAATGGCAGATTAACAAGGACTATACAGGCATAATCTCATAATCTTCTCTTCAAATTCGAGTAAGCAACTGTCATAATCTTTGCTATACGGCTTTGTTCGTGGAAGCCATTTTTGATGGTGTAGAGAAACAAATGTAAAGTCTTGATAATAGATTATGATCCTCTAATTAGTCATATTTTGATTTCAAAAATATCTCAAGTGTCATGAAAGTTTTTTGCTTGTCATGTTTGCTCTTTTATTAACATTATTGTATTGGAATTGTATTTCTCATTGTGGGTTGTTTAGAATTAGTTCAAATTTCATGTTTTCTTTGTGCTTTGTTCAACTAATAGTAATATACTGAATTTGAAGTTTTGAGTTCTTAAAAGAGGAGATGGATTTTAAAGCTGTCCATTTTTGTATTTTAAGTGATTTTATTGTGGCATTTTTTGACCTTGCTATTGCTTGTATCTTGACATATTGGTTGGCTTTTGCATTTGCTCCATTGAAGTTATTGAGTTTCTTTGGTCTTTATATGACATTCTATACGGGGTTTTTTGGTACGAAAATAATGATTTGTGCTTGTAATTTGCAAAAGAGTTAACATAAATAAATTCCCTTGTGATATCATTTTGTTTGATCATAAATACTGCAATTTGCATGTGAAAGTTTGGTGGTGACAAATGGTGATGATGATGATTGTTTAGGATTTGTAATTGTAACTATGGAGGAGGTGGTGGCGATAGTAATGAGAGTGGCAGCGTGAGATGGATTCTATGGGGAGAATTGGTAGTGGTGCATTAGGGAGCACGGCCATATCGAACTGGTGGTGGTTTTTACTTCTGAGATGTTAATGGCGTTTGGGTTTTTATTTTGTGTAGGCAAGAGTGAGGTTTATTAAAAGGTTTGATGTTATGATTAACAAAATTTTTTCTACATTTGCGTTTATATTTTGACTTCACGCTCTAATTTGCAATTGTATCCACACTCTCATCTGCCAGCGTGGAGAGGTACTAAATTGGTATAAAAATTTGAATTTCAGGTGTATAATTGGTCCTCGCACAATTGAGGGTGCCTTAGGATTTTTTTTTTTTTGAAAAGTTCAAGAAGCACAAACAACTTGAAATGGCATGAGTTTTGCCATTCTAAGGCTAATTTTTAAACATTCCGGTAACAATTATTTGATTATAGACAAATTTACTTAAAAATAAATTAATAGCATCTGATAATGCACTTTTACACTTCAAGTTCCTTTTTTTTTAGTTATAAACTTAAATCACATATTTTCTCCAGAACATCACTAAATTTGTTGACTCCCAAACAAAAAAAAGTTCTTTATTGTGTTAATTTAATTGAAATAAAAACTTGATAGGAAGGAGAGGGAATTTTTTTTTAATTAATGAAAATCTGAATCAATTAAAAAAAAAAAACCCATGTGGCATTCAGGTGATCAAAAATCAATTAAAAAAGCAAATGTCTTTTTACTGTTACCAAATTGAAGTTGAATTATTTTTAAATTACAAATTGAAATTTAAACACAATTGCGTATATTTAAATTAAGATACTACTTAAAATTAACGTCTCATCGTATTTATTAGTGATTGCTGAACAATCAGCGAATAAGATTGCACACTAACAACTCGCAACTTATGCCTATTAAAAGTCCAGTCTACGAGATGGGGTACTATCTCTCTATCGTTCATTCTTGATGCTAGGATGATGCACTTTTCTTTCTTTTATTAAAAGAAAAACTAGTTTTTAATTTTTAAGTTAATTCAATAAATTTTTGAAATTGGAATTTACAGGTGTTTCAATTAAAAATTTTAAACAACTAGTTTTTAATTTTTAAGTTAATTCAATAAATTTTTGAAAATAGGATTTACGGGTGTTTCAATTCATAAATTTTTTATCTTATCTTACAAAGAACAAAGTTTTAACGTTCTGTTGTATTACAAAACACTTGGACTAAACTAAAGCCGCAACAGAAAAAGCATAATCCCTGTGGTGCAGAAACAAGCTTCGTTCCCTCTACAACAGACTTAACCAAAAACCCTAGTTGCAGCAAAGGGAACAAAAATCCCTAAAACCAGAAGGAACCAGAAGATTACGAAGAACATAATGTCCTGCTACTCAGCAATTTTCCAGAGTTCTATTAGAACCTCCTCCTCCTCCACTATCATGTCTTTACGAACCACCACCACCTCCACGGTCTCTCTTTATTTCCATTCCCGTAAAACCCCTAACAATACCCTAAAGCTCCAACCATCTCTATTTTCATTAGCACCATCTTGTGTTACAATGAGTAATTACGGAACTCTGGCTTTCAAGCCTGTTTTTTATGCCTCCCAGGAATTTAAGCGTCAGAGGACTGTCAGATGTTCTGGTTCTCCTGATTTTTTGGATTGGAAGACCGTTGCCTTGCCTTATATGGGTCGTCAGAACTTGAATTATGGCCGGTTTGCCTACCAGGACGTTTCTAGTGATGATTCCGACCGCGAACTTGGCTCGGCATCCCAGCAGTCATTGGTTGGTTTTTATGCGTATCCATTTCTTTAATTATTTTCTATTTGTTATAATTTAGCTCTAACACTGTGATGATTTTTTATTTTTTGGAGTATGTATTGTGGCAATGAACATCAACAAGGAATTTTCATGTATGCGCTATTCAAACAGAGAATTCTTGAAACCAAAGGAAATACTTGTGATTGACTTTTTACAGCGGATAATGAATGAAACTTCTTTTAGTTTACTTTTTGAGAATAGAAACAAATTAACGAGTTTGTTTCACATGTATTTATAAAGTATTTTAACCCAAATTTGTTAGTCTTGTCCAATTTAGCAGATTGATTGAGTTTCACAAGTTTAATTTAAAACCAAGTCTAGGCAATTTCATCATTTTAATGTTAGCAATTCATAGCAGTAAACTACATTCATAAACCAGAAACTTAAAATTCTTACCTGTTTGATGGTAACTAAGTGACAGAGAATTGTAATTTGGGATACTAGTGTTTGACGATGTAATTGTTATGTTACTACATGAAAGCTATAAAACTCTCATGGATGCAACTTTCTTTTGTGTGCATTTGCATTTTTTTGGTTCTTTTCAGAGTGGTTCCACCCTTGATAACATTGATGACTGGAGATGGAAGTTAACTATGTTACTTCGTAACAAAGATGAGCAAGAAATTGTCTCGAGGGAGAAAAAGGACAGGCGTGATTTTGATCATCTTTCAGCATTGGCAACTCGAATGGGTTTGCATAGGTATCATAGTCTTTTCCAGTTTATGGTAGTCATTATATATATATATATATATATCTTAAATTCTTTTTGGAACGTGGTTGAAGACCTAGAGGTTCCTGTGACATTTTGGAATAAAATTTATCTTTGCAGTCGTCAATATTCAAAAGTTGTTGTCTTCAGTAAGGCCCCTTTGCCAAATTATAGACATGATCTGGATGACAAGCGTCCTCAGAGAGAGGTATTTATTCTCATCTTAGTTTGTGGTCCCTCCTCTCTTCAATATATTGTTAAAAGGATATTGTGGACTACACAATGAGGACCCATGGCCTTTTAAGCTAAGCGCCAGTCTATTGGATCCGTAGTCGAGAGGTCTCAAACTTGAGACTCTTTCACTCCCCACACAAGTGAGAAGACCAACCGGACCACACTTGGTTGGCATTGTTAGTTTATATTTGAACAAAGGAAATTGTCAATATGGTTGGACCATTTTATCGAAAAATTGCAATAAATATTTACTTAGATGATTAAGTAGAAGTGTTAATTATCATTCTTAAGAATTATTAACATTTGCACACAGTTCTTGAGAACTGCTTTTGCATTTCAGTTAGTGCATTGGTAACTTATTATTATGTTCATGCACTCAGGATCTCACATGAGCTTGTTAACAGTAAAATTTGATTCAAAAGCTAAAGCTTTTGTTTTTGCATGATTCTTTACTTGACCTATTGTTGCTGAAAATTGTGAGCTCATTAAAAGGGAGCTCTAACCTTAGGCTTGTTAAAATGGAGCTCTCGCCTTAGACTCGTTAGTGAGAGTCTAGACCTCAATTTAGTTGAAAATAATTCTGCTATATTGTTTTATTGAAAATGGCTCCTTAAATAGAGATTACATGGGAAGGTTACTAAATAGGAAGACTACTAAATAGAACTTTTTATTAATAGAACTTAAGAAAATTGCCGTGATTGCATCTCTAACATTACTTCCCTCCGGGAGAAAGAGCTTATCCTCAAGCTTGAAAACTGCTTTTTAAGTTGGGTATGTTGCTTGCACACAATTGTGTGCAAAGAAATTCCTTTTCCCCAAATTTATGTGATTCTAGTTTGCGGTGGTCTGCTATTTCCATATAAAATAAGTTTTTACACTAGTGCCCAATGTAATATTCCATCCATTTCTGCGCAGTTGAGTTACTTGATAAAAGGAGTGGAAACACTACAATGCTGTCAGTATTTGTGGTCAATACTCCTCCCATGTTTTTGGTCGAATGAGCTACAAAGGTGTGAATCTTTGGCTTCCCAATACGGTAGAACCAAATTTTGTGTTTCCAGCTTGCCCCAATTATTGTTTCCTTAAAAGAGCCCTTGCCCAATTCATCATAGTAACCAAATTGGGTGGATTATTGATGCAGGAGCAATCCTAGTCCTAATTGGATTCCTAGCACAATTAGCATTTTATTTAATTTACCGTTTTATTCCAGATTTGCATTAGTTTTCCGTTTCCTTATTTGATTAAGATTTACTATTTTATCATTGAATAGGAGTAGAGATTTAATTCTTTTTTTAATTAGGATTTCTAGTCTAGTTAGGATTTATCACTATAAATAGACAGCACTAGGAGTATTGTAAATCATCATATTTTCCTCGCAATTTTTAATTCAAAGGTTATAAACCTAATTACTGATTATTGTTCCACTTACAATCAACTCTATTCTAGCTTACTTGTTGAACACTGACAACCCTACATCTTTCCCCTGCGTCAACTGGTATCAGAGCCCAAAAACAGATCCTAGGATTCTTTTTTTTTTTTGTTTTTGTCTGAATTAAGTCATGGTTGGAAGAGGCAGAGGCAGAGGCAATCAACCCCAACAAGATGAAATAGCTGAGATACGGCGAATGATTGAGGATTTGACCCGGGCTGTACAAGCCTTACAGCGTCAGGAACCCGTGGAAGCCCGAATGGAGACTCCGGAAGGCAACCCCCAAAACCGTGATTTCCAAGAAGCTCTTGAGAGTGAAGAGGAAGTCGAGGACGTAAACCCCTTTCATGAAGTTGGACCTGCAAACCCGGCAGCACGAGGCAGATTGAAAGAGCGTTTACTTTATGCTCTTGATTTAAATAGTGGAGGAGTTAAATTGAAGTTGCTGACTTTCATGGGAAATTGCATGCCGAAGACTATTTAGATTGGGAAACTAGTTAAGAAAATTATTTTGAATAGAAACCAATGGTTGAAACCCAAAAAGTGCTTTTTGTAAAGCTTAAATTGAAGAGTACTGCACTTCAATGGTGGAAGAGAGTTGAGAAGCAGCGTGCACGACAAGGAAAGCTTAAAATCAACACGTGGGAGCGCATGAAAACTAAGCTAAGGAAGCAATTTTTACCAGCTGATTACGCAATGGAACTATATGAATGGTTCCACTGCATGAAACAAAATAGCATGTCTATTGAAGAGTACATTGCAGAATTTAATAATTTGTCCATTCGAGTTGGAATATCTAAAAATAATGAACAAATTATCTCTCGCTACCTTGCTGGTTTGAATCAGTCCCTTAGAGATGAATTGGGCATAGTTCTATTACACAATCTTGAAGATGCTCGCCAATATGCCTTAGCAGCTGAAAAGCGAGTTTCCGTTACGTTGCTAGAAGCCCCATTAACAGAAGCAATTGGCAAAACAATTTGGACCTGCAAGAGGGATTCAAACAACTCAACGAAGCGGGAAAGAAGCTGCCGCTACTAATAAATACAATGAAGAGGCAACCTATGTTGATGGGAACGATAAAGGGAAATGTATAGTACCTTATGGTGGGCAAAACAATTCTGGTTCGTCTACAAGGAGAGGCAACAATTCTCAAGTTCGTTGTTTTACTTGTGGAGAAAAGGGACATACTTCATTCATCTGTCCACAAAGGAGGTGAATTTAGCTGAGTATGATGAAGACCAGGGCCCTATTTTTGATGAATATGATGAGGAAGTAGAAGAAATTGATGTTCACCCAACTCAAGGTGAGTCTTTAGTTGTTCAAACAGTCATGAGAGCGATGAAGGAAGAAGGAAAAGAAGATTGGAGGAGGCGCCGCATTTTCCGTACATGTGTTATTTGTGAAGGCAAAATGTGTAATTTAGTCATTGATGGAGGAAGTATGGAAAATATAATATCAAAGAAGGCTGTAGATAAATTAAAGCTTCCTACAACAAAACATCCTCATCCATATAAAATAGGTTGGTTGAAGAAAGGGCACGAGATACCAGTAACATCTCAATGCTTAGTGCAATTCACAATGGGAGATGGTTTGGCAGATAAAGCACTATGTGATGTAGTACCAATGGATGTTGGGCATATTCTAGTGGGATGACCTTAGTTGTATGATCATGATATAGACCACAAGACAAGGCCTAATACTTATTCGTTCTACAAGGACAACAAGAAGTACACTTTGCATCCTCTCAAAGAAGAAACAAGGCAAATAGCAAATAAAGGAGCTGCAACTAGTAAATTAAATGGGCTTGTAAGTGTTAAAGAATTTGCAGCTGCACATAGTGAGGTGGGAGTCACGTATGCCTTAGTGAGCAAACTGATAGGAGCTGACCAGGTTGAAAAATCAGTTGAATATTCCTTTGAAATTCAACGATTATTGCAGGAATTCAAGGAGTTGATTAGTGAAGATGTACCGAAAAGCTTACCATCGTTAAGAAGCATCCAACATGCTATTGATTTGTTACCAGGAGCAGCTTTACCAAATCTGCCTGCATACCGACTGCCTCCTTTACAGCGGGCTGAAATAGAAAGACAGGTTAAGGAATTATTGGAAAAAAGTCTGGTGTGTGAAAGTAAGAGTCCATGTGCCTGCCCAGCCTGATTAACTCCAAAGAAAGACGGTTCTTGGAGAATGTGTGTGGATAGTCGTGCTCTAAATAAGATTGCAATCAAATATCGCTTTCCAATACCAAGATTGGAGGATATGCATGATCAACTAGCGGGTTCTAAAGTGTTTTCCAAAATTGACTTGAAAAGTGGATATCACCGAATTAGAATGAGGCATGGTGATGAATGGAAAACAGCTTTTAAGACACCGGATGGGTTATTTGAATGCCGCACCGAGAAAGATCATTTAAAACACTTGCGACAAGTGTTAGAAGTACTTCGTCAAGAGCAGCTGCACATAAACTTGAAAAAATGCAGTTTCCTGCAACTAGAAGTGGTTTTCCTGTGATACATTGTGTCTGCTGAAGGATTAAAACCAGATCCAGAAAATGTTCGTGCAATTACCGAATGGCCAGCACCGCAATCCATCAAAGAAGTTAGAAGCTTTTATGGTTTGGCCTCTTTCTATAAGAGATTTATTCAAAATTTCAGTTCAATTATGAGTCCTATAATTGAATCTATGAAAGAAGAAAAGTTTAAGTGGACAAATTCTGCACAAAAGGCATTTGAAAGAATCAAGTTTTTGATAAGTAGAGCACCTGTTCTTGCACTTCCAGATTTTGAGAAATTATTTATTGTCGAATGTGATGCTTCACATAAAGGGATTGGACCTGTTCTTAGCCAAGAGGGCAGATCTCTTGAGTTTTTTAGTGAGAAGTTGTCTGAAGCTAAGAAGCGTTACTCAATTTATGATCTAGAGTTCTATGCCTTGGTACGAGCTATTCGACATTGGCAGCATTACTTAGCTTATCGTGAGTTTGTGGTTTTTTCTGATCATCAGGCCTTGAGGTATCTAAAATCTCAGAATAAACTCAACAATCGACATGCTAAGTGGAGTTCTTTCCTTGATGAATTTAATTTCTCACTAAAATATAAATCCGATCAATCTAATATTGTGGTTGATGCATTGAGCAGAAGATCCCTAATTTTGTCAATTTTGAGCACTCAAATTACTGATTTTGAAGAATTGAAAAACTAGTGTAATTTAGATTCATGTTTTAGCAAGATAAAGGCTGATTTGCTGCATTCTTCAGAAGCTGAAAGTCTGCCATACCGATTGCAAGATAGTTATTTATTCAAAAGGAATAAGTTATGCATTCCTGAAGGATCTTTAAGGTTTACTCGTCGGAGCCGAGTCTTTTTCAAGCCTGGGGAGAATGATGCAGGAGCACTCCTAATCCTAATTGGATTCCTAGCACAATTAGGATTTTATTTAATTTACTGTTTTATTTCAGATTTGCATTAGTTTTCCGTTTCCTTATTTAATTAAGATTTACTATTTTATCATTGAATAGGAGTAGAGTTTTAATTCTTTCTTTAATTAGGATTCCTAGTCTAGTTAGGATTTATCACTATAAATAGACAACACTAGTAGTATTGTAAATCATCTTATTTTCCTCACAATTTTTAATTCAAAGGTTATAAACCTAATTACTGATTACTGTTCCACCTACAATCAACCCTATTCTAGCTTACTTGTTGAAAACTGACAGCTCTACATCTTTCCCCTGCGTCAGTTATGCATTTCAATATCCAACTTTATGGTTTTTGATAACGTGCTCGACTTGCTGGTCATTCCTAATTGTTGTAGCCCTTGCTAAGAACACTTGGAATTGCTCTTCAACAAAATTTCTTTGTTTTAAATTGACTAATTCGCCCAAATCATTGCCCTTTAGGGGTAGACCGAAATAAAGATTGTAGTAGTTTTTAAAAACTTCCCACGAGATAGGAGGTTCTTCTTGCTCTAGTCTATTGTATGTGAAACGTTGCCAATCCTACCTTATCAGCCTCTTGTGTTTTTTGATGAGGAAAAATGGCTTAGACCTGAAGCCAACTTAATGGATCATTCAGAACCATCATAGGTAGGAAAATCCAATTTGGTGTATCGCGGAACTGTCATGGCACCAGCCCGTGTCTCGGACCTTCGCTCAACTCCGCTATTTCTTGTGTCGAATTGCTGCTTGCCTCCTTGGCTCTCTCTCCCTCTCTCTCTCTCTCTCTCTCTCTCTCTCTCAATTTCTGTTTGATCAGATAAGGAGTTCCTGCATTTGTCAAGTCAGATTCTGCCAAGATTCAACTTGGTCCACTCGAGCTTCATCTGCATCATTAGTTCTTGTAGAAGAGATTTGATCTCTTTGATTGAATCTCTCATGAGGCTTGACTTTAATACCAAGTTGTTATGTTCATGCAATCAGGATCTGGCCACAGGCTTGTTAATAATTAACAACAAAAATCTATTTAAAAGCTAAAAGCTTTTGTTTTACCATGATATTTCCTCGATCTATTGTTATTGAAAATTGTAAGCTCTTTAAAACGGAGATCTAACCTTAGGCTCGTTAAATGGGAGCTCTAACCTTAGACTCGTTAGAGAGAGTCTAGATTTCAATTTAGTTGAAAATAATTCTGCTGTAGTTTTATTCAAAATTGCTCCTTAATAGGAACACATATTGAAGGCTTCTATTAAAATAGGAAGACTACGAAATAAGACTACTAAATAAAACTTCTTACTAATAATAAAGCTTCTAAATTAAGAAAATTGCCGTAATTGCATCTCTAACTGCTGTAATTGCATCTCTAACGCTTATGCTCACGTGCATCTACAGGTAATTTTGCCTTTTGGATTGCAGAGAGAATTGGATGCCCATCTCAATGCTTACCTTTCCAAAAGTTCCAAGAACAGGGGAAACATTTCTGGTAATTCCTTGACAAGATCAAATAGTGGGGTAAGTACGTCTACTGCTGAAGGACTGAATGAGCAGGCAGATACCTTGATACGGAACAATGTTGTGATGGGGAAAATTCTCCAGCGTCAAAGTTTGCAACTACTAAATAAGCAAAAAGAATGGCAGGTACATTGTACCTTCACAAGTTTTGAGTTTCAGTACTTTCAGAATGTTATTGACTGGTAAAAGTCGTATGATATGTCAGCTGTTCAATTTTACAATTAGTACATTTTTCCCAGTAGGAGTTCGTAGTAATTAAATTCTTTTTATATGCTGGTTTTTACTTATCATTTATTGTATCTTTTAAATACTATCATGCTCAATAATAGTTCTTCTATAGGAATCTCGTGAGGGTCAAAAGATGGCTGAATTTCGTCGAAGTCTTCCTGCATATAAAGAAAGGGATGCCTTACTAAAAGCCATTTCTGAAAATCAGGTAATTTTATTGTCATACTGGATTTTTCTTCATTTCCTCACCGTTGCTTTTTAATTTATAGCTTTAGAATTGCTTGGAACTTCCTCATATAGTTTTGAGGAAAGCATCTTGGGTGGTTCAACCAATGACGGTTATGAATTTGTTTCTCGGGGATCTTCTATTTATTTATCTATTACACTGTCTTTTGCACGAATATCACTTTGGCTGAAACTAATTTTGAGGATGCTGCATCATTTAAACCCCAGAATTATTATGAAAGCATAAAACAAGTTGCGACTTGCGAGGGAGTTTTATTTCCAAAGTGAATTGCAACACTGGGACTAAAGTGTCCCAAGAAATGATTCTCTTTATGCCCAAAAGAAATGGAGGGGTTGGAATTGGGATTGGGGGTTGGGAGACATAGCGAGCTGGTGATTAGAGAGAAATATCTGGTTTTTGCTTTAAGTTGCACATCAACCTAGCTTTCAAGTTAAGTAGGGATTGTGTCATTAAAAGAATGTCCGATATGGAGTTTTGGACCGCTCTACTTTATCAAAGGTTCTATGATAAAGAATTTCCAATATGGCATTTTGGATTGCTCTGCTTCATCAAATCAAGGTTGTTTGGTTTGTAGCCAATCATAAGTGCCTATTAAGTTAAGCGGAGACATATTCCAGGTTAACTCATTACATTTCTTGCCTACACACTGGCACACATAGTTTTGCATTTTAATGTTTTTGTAAAGGTTGGAATAGGTCCATGAGATAGAGGGAGGGAGAAATTTTCAGGGTCTTCTCATGCTGAGATTATTTCATGCTGGTTAACATATTGGACTACTTGGCGGGTAGAGTGTAGACACATATTTAATCATACTGCTCATTCGCAGAGTGGATTGGCTGCATTGGCATAAATCATGCTTGTGATGAATGTATGTACTTGACAGATAATTATGATTATGACACAATATGGTTTTTTATCAATAAATGGTAAAAAGTAAAAAGGACTGCTACATGATGCAGGTGGTTGTTGTCTCGGGTGAAACTGGTTGTGGTAAAACCACACAACTCCCACAATATATACTAGAATCTGAGATTGAAGCTGCTCGTGGTGCTGCATGTAGTATTATATGTACGCAGCCTAGAAGAATATCTGCAATGTCTGTTTCTGAAAGAGTTGCTGCAGAACGAGGGGAGAAACTGGGAGAATCAGTTAGTTTCTGCCTTATACACAATGGCACTTTCTCTTGAAACATTGTCTCATAAATCATTTTTTGACTTTATTGTTTTCTTTTCCTTCTAAAAGGTTGGTTATAAAGTCCGGCTAGAAGGAATGAAGGGGAGGGACACTCGCCTTCTATTTTGCACTACTGGCATATTATTGAGGAGATTACTTGTTGACGGAAATTTAAGTGGTGTAACTCATGTCATTGTTGATGAGATTCATGAACGAGGAATGAATGAAGGTGCAATTGGAATTCATTTGAGTTAATTAACGGTGAATATTGTGGATACTTAAATTATGGCGTATTTATTTGCCAGATTTCCTTCTTATTGTCCTGAGAGATCTCCTTCCTCGTCGACCAGAGTTGAGGTTGATTCTGATGAGTGCAACCTTAAATGCTGAGCTTTTCTCTTCTTACTTTGGTGGTGCTCCAACGCTTCATATTCCTGTGAGTATCATGATGCTAGTTTCTGTTTCCTACAAGTATTGATAACCCATCCAGCGATTATTGCAATACAGTTTTGATGATAAATTATATGGTTTAGACCAATTTCAGCTACTGCATTAACCAATTAGTTGATTTTAACAGTCATTAATATCATACTGCTTTTGCTAGAGCATTACCCCATTCTCTGTCTTTTCTGCTGTATATTTTCCCTGCTTTTCCTTTTGTTGCTAAAGCACACCCCAGTAATATACTTTATCAGCAGAATATGTGAAACTGTTACAATAAAATTGAAACCATAATTGCCATTGATTTAATAACTATAAATATGAGCATTTGACTTGAAAATAACTCTACAGTTAATGTTCTCCTAAGCTTTAAAAAGGACTCTTAATAGCAGCATTTATCTGCTAGAGCTTGTAGAAGTATTTGGTCTTTGGATTCCTTTGGAAAATTCTTTTAAATCCTTTCTACCTCACCTTATATGTCCTTCCCAAGACTATTTATTTCAATCATTCGTTAAAATTTGGACAGCAAAATTACCACTTGAGGTAAGAGCTTTTGTTTGGACTTCAGTTCTCCAAAAGGTGAATGCTGTGGCTCTTTTGTGGAAAAATTATCTTAATAAGGCTTTATCTTTTGATATGTTATGTGTAATGATTGTGGACTCATTTTTCACTTGTTTCTACATTGTGAAGAGGCTTGGCGATTTGCAATTGTTTTCTTAGTGTTCTGTACTGTGGGTGTGTCTAGAATCTCTAGAGGCTTTTCTTGGTATAATGTGGAGAAATTTTGGTGGTGGAAAAGATGCCAAAGTAATTTTGAATTATGCTTTTTTGCATTCTTATTTTAATTGAGGGATTCTTATCTTTGGAAAAACAGACTACATCCTTAATCCTTTAGTTTGTTGTCGACAAAGTGATATTTTTGGCTTCTACACTGGCTTATTCTTCCAGAGCATTTAGAGGCATTTCTTTGAGTGTTGATTGAAGGGCATAATTTTTTAGCTTGTACTCTTGTTGTTTAGTTGTCTTTTGAGTTATATGGTTGGATTTCCTTGTTCTCAGCATACACCCATTTCTTTCTTTCTCTCTCAATAATGTTTCTTTCCCCCCTAAAAAAAAAAAAAAAAGAAAAAAACTTGACTCTTGAGAATTTGTTTCCTTCTTCTAGTTGTGCTTATTTTCTGACAGGACAAACTTTCTTTCCTACTAGGACTATTAAACAATGCAAATTTTGATCTTCAGGTTGAAAAATGATTTATGATAAATGTGCCAGTCTTTTGCTTTTTAGTCCATCTCAATGTGAAATATGTGCACGCTTTCAAAGTGGCTTTGCGTGAAATAGATGAGGTGTCGATTACCCATCTTTGATCTTCTATTTCAGAAGTGTCCATGACAGTGTTGGAATTGTTTAAGCATCTTATTCTGATTTGGTTACAAATTACAAACTCTGAGTTTATAGAGTTCCCTTCTTTTAGCTTTAATTTCGTAACACGATAGTGAAGGATCCTCTTACTTTCTAGAGATGAGTTCCTCTTCTTAAAATTTTAACCCTCTTTTGGGCCTTTGTTTTATTTACTTTAAATATATGAGCTTTTGGTTCATCAGGTAATTTGTTAAACTTACCAGCAAGAATATCTTGGTTGTGCTTAATTTTCATCGTTTTGTTTTTTGGCTCTTGTAATTCTGTGTTTTTAGTTTGGTTTAAATCTGATTCTTGCCTTTCAAGAATGTGTTCATTGTTTCCAAAGTAGAAAGACATGTGAAAGCCTAGCAGATCAAAGTTATCTTTGTCTTGGTTGCTGTTAGCGGTGATTTTTGTATTTTCAGGGTTTTACTTATCCAGTGAGAGCACATTTCTTAGAGGATATTTTGGAAAGGACTGGATACCGGTTGACTCCATATAACCAAATTGATGATTATGGTCAAGAAAAGGCTTGGAAAATGCAAAAACAAGGTCAAGCCTTCAGAAAGAGGAAGAGCCAGATTGCTTCTTCTGTTGAGGTATGACACAAGCTTTAGTTCTTGTTGCATGATTTCATTTTGCTTTGCCTTCTTACCTTCAGCTTTTTGACAGGATGCACTTGAAGCTGCTAACTTTAATGGCTATAGCCTACGTACCCAGGAGTCTTTGAACTCTTGGAATCCTGACTCTATTGGTTTTAACCTCATTGAGCATGTGCTTTGTCACATAGTAAAGAAAGAGAGGCCTGGTGCTGTCTTAGTTTTTATGACTGGTTGGGATGACATTAATTCTTTGAAGGATCAGCTACAAACTCATCCCATCTTGGGTGATCCCAGCAAAGTATTGCTGCTTGCATGCCATGGTTCTATGGCCAGCACTGAGCAGGTAATTTCACCATTTACTTCTTGTTGATATTTTCATTTTATAAAGAAGTAATGACTAAGCTTAACCCAAGTTTGTTACATTTTCTTCTTGTTGTTGTTGTTTGTGTAGATTTAATGTGGGAAAATATTTTTCTGTATTTGATTCATCAATTGGGACACATATATATACACATACAAGATACTATAAACCTATTAAGAATCTAACTCCTAATAGAGTTCTATTTACAACTCCTAATAGAGTTCTATTTACAACTAATCCTTAACACTCCCCCTCAAGTTGGAGCATAGATATTAATCATGCCTAACTTGTTACAAAGATAGTCAACCCGGGGTCCGTTTAGAGCTTTTGTAAAGATATCCCCTAACTGTTCACTTGTTTTAACGTGTCCTGTAGAGATAACACCCTGTTGTATCTTTTCACGAATGAAATGACAATCAATCTCGATATGTTTTGTTCGTTCATGGAATACTGGATTTGATGCAATGTGAAGAGCAGCTTGATTATCACACCATAACTTTGCAGGCAAGGATGACTTGAAGCCAATTTCCTCTAACAACTGACGAATCCAAATTAATTCACAAGCAGATTGTGCCATAGCTCGATATTCTGATTCAGCACTCGATCGTGAGACTACATTTTGTTTCTTGCTCCTCCATGATATCAAGTTTCCACCTACAAAGACACAATATCCTGAAGTTGATCTTCTATCAACCTTCGAACCTGCCCAATCCGCATCTGAAAAACATTCAATGTTCAAATGCCTATGATTACTGTAAAGCAGGCCACGACCTGGATTACCTTTCAAGTAGCACAAAATCTGTCCCAAAGCTTCCCAATGGATAACAGTAGGAGAAGACATAAACTGGCTCAAGACGCTCACAGAGTAAGCAATATCTGGACATGTTACGGTAAGATAATTCAATTTGCCCACTAACCTTCTATACATCTCAGGATCATTAAATAGCTCACCACCAATTGAAAGTTGCATATTTGGAGTCATTGGAGCACTGCATGGCTTGGCACCCAACTTTCCGGTTTCCTTCAGTAAGTCAAGGACATACTTCCTTTGAGATAAGAAGATGCCTCTCTTACACCTAGATACTGCAATACCCAAAAAATACTTCAACAAGCCTAAGTCTTTTGTCTGGAACTGGGTCTGGAGAAATGATTTGAGTGATGTAATGCCGGCTGAATCACTCCTTGTAATAACAATGTCATCAACATAAACCACAAGTAGAATCAAACCAGTCTTAGTACTTCTGAAAAATACAGAATGATCAGAAGTACTCTTCTGCATGCCAAATTGATGTACCACATTGCAAAATCTACCAAACCAAGCTCGAGGACTCTGTTTTAGGCCATAAAGAGATTTCAAAGTTTACACACTTTACCCGACTCCCCCTGAGCAACAAAGCCTGGTGGTTGCTCCATGTAAACTTCCTCCTGAAGATCCCCATGAAGAAAGGCATTCTTAACGTCCAGCTGATGTAAAGGCCAGTCAAAAGTAGCTGCTAATGAAATAAATAAACGAACAGAAGACAATTTGGCAACAGGAGAAAAAGTATCAGAATAATCAAGGCCATAGATCTGAGAATAACCCTTTGCAACTAATCGAGCCTTGAGACGAGCAACAGTCCCATCAGGATTCACTTTAACGGTGAAAACCCACTTACAACCAATAGCTTTCTTACCTGCCGGGAGAGGCACAAGATCCCAAGTACCATTAGTATCTAAGGCAGCCATCTCCTCTTTCATTGCTGCACACCAACTAGGATGGGACAAGGCTTGGACAACAGTTTTAGGAATAGAGACAGAGTCTAAGTTACTTACAAAACAACGAGATGAAGAAGAAAGATGATCATAACTAACAAAAGAGGAAATAGGGTAGGTACACTTGCGTTTACCTTTTCTAAGAGCAATGGGAAGGTCAAGGTCTGACTGGGGAGTGGATGGCACAGGCTCAGGTTGAGTGGAGAGAACCGGATCTTCTGTTGAAACGGCAGGTGGAGGAAGTGAGTCAAGAGTTCCTGGTCTCCTGGAATAAACCTGTTCAAAACGAGGGCGTGTAGATGCTGGTGCAGGAGCGGGAATAGGAGCAGCAGACACTGGAGTAGGAGCAGGAGCAAGGTCAGGAATACGAGCAGGAGCAGGAGAGTTATGAACTTGCTGGATAGCATAGACTAAAAGGTCATCATCCTCCCTCTCACTCTTATATATAGAACAAGGAAAAAATAGAGTATTCTCAAAAAATGTGACATCTGCAGAAATAAGATAACGGTCAAGATCGGGAGAGAAACAACGATACCCTTTTTGATGCCGAGAATACCCAAGGAAAACACAACGAAGGGACTTTGGATCTAATTTGGAAACCTGTGGACGAACATCACGAACAAAACAAGTACAACCAAAAATACGAGGTTCAATGGGGAATAGAAGTTTAGAAGGAAACAAGACATTATAAGGAATTGCACCATTAAGCACAGAAGAAGGCATGCGATTAATAAAAAAACATGCAGTAGAGACAGCATCAGCCCAAAAATGTTTAGGGACTTTCATTTGGAATAAAAGTGCCCTAGCAACTTCAAGAAGATGTCGATTCTTTCTTTCTGCAACCCCATTTTGAGAAGGAGTATCAACACAAGATGTTTGATGGAGAATACCATTTTGTGACATATAAGATTGGAAGGAACTAGATAGGTATTCTTTAGCATTATCACTGTGCAATATGCGAACAGAAGTATTAAATTGAGTTTTAATTTCAGCACAAAAAGAACAGAAAATAGAGAATATCTCAGAACGAGTTTTCATTAAAAATAACCAAGTAACACGAGAATAATCATCCACAAAAGTTACAAAATACCGAAAGCCAGTTTTAGAAATAACAGGACATGGACCCCAAACATCAAAATGAACTAACTCAAAAGGGGATGAAACCCGTTTATTGACTCGAGGAACTAAAGGTAAACGATGATGTTTGGCAAATTGACAAGATTCACATTCTAAACTTGATAAAGACTGAAACTGCGGACACAACTTCTTTAAAGTAGACAATGATGGATGACCCAAACGACAATGAACCTCAAGAGGAGATAGAGCACCAGCACAAGCCAGAGATAATGAAACGTGTTCATCCAGAAGATAAAGGCCACCAGACTCACGTCCTCTACCAATAATCCGCTTCGTCAAAAGATCCTGAAACACACAATATGTAGGATAAAATTTGACACAACAATTCAGCATACGAGTAATTTTGCTAACAGATAATAGATTAAACGAAAAACGAGGCAAACAAAAAACAGAAGACAATGGAAGAGATGGAATGGGATTGGCAGTGCCAATACATTTGACAGGAGATGTGGACCCATCAGCTAGAGTAACATGACGATTAAATTGTTTAGGTTCTTTTAATGAGGATAAGAGACTAGGGTTACCTGTCATGTGATCGGTGCAACCAGAATCAATGACCCACTTTGATGAGGTAGACATAAGACAAGAAGGAGGAGTACCTGAGTTGGCAGTAGCAGCAATTGAGGAATTAGTAGACTTAGAGGAACGGTATCTAGAGAGCTCAGCATACTCCGCAGCAGAAATTGTTACATTGTTGTTAGAAGAAGTAACTGCATAATCTTGATGTGCCATATTTACCCTTGGTGGCTTATTTATTAGTTTCTTGCAATACCGTTTAGTGTGACCAGGTTCATGACAATAATGACAGATAAGAATGCTTGTCTCCCGAGTGATTGGTCCATTACCACGGTTATTTCCTCCTCTTCCTCTGTTTCCTGGCTGTCTAGCTACCTGATTATGACTCACAAGGGCACTATTATCAGAAGGGGAAGGTGTATGAGAACCTTTAGTACGGAGCAATCTAGCAAAAGTCTCCTGAAGAGAGGTAACATCACTGCCTGAAAGAACTTGTGATTTGACAGTTTCAAAAACTGGAGCAAGACCTGCAAGAAAACTCATTACAGCCATTTGTTCTCGCTGCGTTTGTTGAACCTTAACATCGGGACTAAAAGGCAATAAAACATTAAGTTCCTCGTAAATCTTTTTAAATTCCATGAAATAAGCTGTAAGGGTCATATCTCGCTGGTTAGCCCGATAAAATCCTTTGCAGACCTCATACATACGAGACAGATTACCTTTTCCCGAATACAAGAATTCAAGATATTCCATTAATTCTTTAACAAACTCACAATGATTGATTAATCCAACCACTTCACTGTCAATAGAATTGCGAATCAGTAGGAATAACTTAGCATCTTCCCTGAGCCAACGTTGCCTAGTGTCATCAGTTGGTGGATCATCAATTAAATGATCATCTTTTTCAACGCTTCGCAAATAAACTCGAATTGTCTTACTCCAATCTAAATAATTAGTTCCTTTCAATTTATGTTCTGTGATCTTATTCATTGCTGGGATTAATTCAGTAATAGTAGTTTTAGAATCTGTAGTTGGAGGATCCATTATTAACAAAAACTAAACACCCTACCAGCAACCCAGAAAGAGATCCAAAAAAAAAAATAGCCTTTCAAAAGCAAACAGGAGCAAACAGTAACCTGAAAACGCCAAATTGACAAAAACTGAGAACGCCCCTACCAAAACTTCGCCGGATCGGAAAAACAACCACCTGAGTAGATTGCTGAAGTTGAAACGAAGCCAGAGAACTATTTCCGATCGCCGGAGATAGCCGGACGCGCCGCCACGCGCCGGCGCGTGGTACTGTAGCAGAAACACAAAAGCGGTGCGTGGGGCCCACGCGTAGGGAATCCGGTGACCGGATTTGGAGGGAACGCCGATCGGCAGTTGGGGAACCTTCTGAGGTAGGTGGTGAGACAAAACGGTGACCCTAGAACTGTCACCGAGACCGACAGCCGCTGGAATTTCAACGCAAACGGAAAAAAAAAGGTTTAACGAGCCAAAGGCTCTGATACCATGTAGATTTAATGTGGGAAAATATTTTTCTGTATTTGATTCATCAATTGGGACACATATATATATACATACAAGATACTATAAACCTATTAAGAATCTAACTCCTAATAGAGTTCTATTTACAACTCCTAATAGCGTTCTATTTACAACTAATCCTTAACAGTTTGTTTGTTTGTTTTGTTTGTTTTGTTTGTTTATGCATTAATTGTTTTACTTGTTTGGTTTTCAGTGTTCTTAAAATTATTATTATTTTTTTTTTACTTAAGTTATTCGAAGGATTTAACATGTCTATATAATGATTGTATTTCTGTGGTCGTTTTCCCTGTCCTTATTCAGAGATTAATATTTGATAAGCCTGAAGATGGAGTGCGAAAAATTGTTCTGGCTACTAACATGGCTGAGACTAGTATTACCATCAATGATGTGGTCTTTGTTGTTGACTGCGGGAAGGCAAAAGAAACATCATATGATGCACTAAACAACACTCCTTGTTTGCTTCCATCATGGATCTCAAAGGCAGCAGCTAGGCAAGTAAGTCCTCCTGTCATGAAAGAGACATCTCTATTGTGAGATTTTGTTTCTTAAAAAGTCTAACTCTTAATTTCTCTAAGTAGTTGTGAATAGAGCATGCTTTAATGATTATCAATTGTTGAGTTTTCTATGCATATCTCACAGTTTGTTATTGCGCCTATCTGATGTATGACAATTAGCACTTAGCAAGTTAGGATACTAGGACTTGTTTTGCATTTATTTTAGAACTAGAAAGACTAGTTCACACGAATTAGATTTCTAGGTGGTGATTGCTGTACAGGTTTCACACTATTGAACGGTACAGGTGCTAGTATTCTGGAAGAAGTTTTTGAAGAAATTGCTATTTGGTTAGAGATTGATGGAAGGAATTTAGTACTGAATTATGCATAATCATGCAGGTGTTAAGTAATTGTTCCCTCTAAGTTCTGTGCTTGTTTGTCTGCTTGTTTCATTAATGATCATGTGGGTGCTTATGTGATGCAGATATTGAATGAGAGTTTACTGGTTACCATACATTTGTTTGACAGTTGTCATCAAGCATTCAGCTCATGCACCTTGATATGTGCAAACAAACATATTGGGTGAATGGTTCTTTAAATTGTGATTCAGGCTCTTTTAAGCAGTCTGCGGTGCAAAAAGGGAATGCATGAATTTGGTTGAGCTTGGATTGAATGCATATAGGAAAGGAGTTGAATGTACATTTGTCAGATTTTTATTAGGGTTTGATCTAAGGTTAACCTTAAGTGCGATTGCTCTGGTACATGGAATGGAAATGAGAATGTGAAATTTCTGTCTAAACATGTAGTGTGATGCCTCTTTTTAGATTTTTGGATTGCTAGGTAGGAATTTGATATGTAATAACATCTATGCAAGATCTCATATACTGAATTATAGATAGTAAGAACAACTGCAAAGATTTGATAAGATCAATTAACAACTAATTCTATACTACAAAATAAAGGGGAAAATACAAAAAACTATCATGTCATTTGCAATTCTATTAATAGGGGTTTGTTGTTTTTATAGACACGTAGGTCCCTGTGGTTTGCTTCAATAGACGCTCAATTGCCAACTGCACTAACACCATTTGTGTTTGATGATATTATATATTAATATCAATTAAAAATATTTTTGCGGATGTAGAGAAATTTCTTTTATAATTTGGGATGGGGATTTAAGATTTTCGGATTAAATGAAATTTATAAAAATTATTTTGCTTTTCTTTTATGAAAAGTATTTTTCATTTTAGTAATTAGTTAAAATGTTTATTTTTAATTGAGCTAGCTCCATAGTACCTAGTGGAATTCTATGTTAGCCAAATATATTTTCTAGATTAATATTTCATGCCACAAAATTAAATTCTGTTGTTTGCTTTGTTAGATACTTAAGTATTCTAGATGTACTAACACCGTTAGCGTTTGATAATATGGGATAAGAAATTAATTGAAAGATATCTTTTGGTATCATGGAATAACTCTCGGCATTACAGGAACCATTAGAGAGAGCAACCCAGTGCATGAAACATTCTACATGTGTGAGCTCTAGGGAGGGTTTATATTTTCAGCCTTTCCCCTATTTCTTAGTAGACAGGCTGTTCATGTGGCTCAAACTCATGACCTCCAGGTCACAAGTGAAGTAACTTTACCGTTACACCAAAGCTACCCTCTCATTATAGGACCCACTATTTGGTTAAAATTGACATTTTAATTAATTAGCAAAATGAAAAATATTACAAAAAAGGTTTTTGACTTATTCTTTTTTTAAAAACCCCCAAAACCCCAAGTCCCTGCTCCAAAATATAATGACAATGTTCTAATGTCAGGAAAATTATTTTTAACTGATTTTATAATACTAAATGGTGCTAGTGTATTTGGCACTTACAAGTATAATGGAGCAAACTAGAAGGACTTAACTTAAAAGTATTATGGAGAAAACTACAAGGACTTACTTACAACTATAATGGAGAAAATTATAAGGGCTTAAGTATCTGAAAAAAAAAAAAAAATCAAAGTCCCCTTTTAATAAAAGTGTTAAACCACAAGGCAATTGTTTTGTACTTTCCCCTAAAATAAATCTCAAATCCAGAAATTTCTGCATAATGATGATTCTCTTCCCATATTGATTCTAGACTGTTAAACCTCAAGGTAATTTTTTTGTACTTCCCCTAAAATAAATCTCAATTCCAGAAATTTCTGCATAATGATGATTCTCTTCCCATGGTTGATTCTAGACTGTTTGCTTCTCTTCCCATAGTGGTTTGCACTTTTGGAATGCTAATTTGAGTGTTCCAAATCGCAACGTTCCATGTTCTGGATCATGTGATGCAGAGTGGGTACAACATTTCTTGGTTTGTGTGTGTATATATATACAAGCCAAGACACTCGCACTTCGTCGGGAGCTTCCTATTATATTTATTTATTTGCTGAAAATGTATAATAATATTGTAAATAATATAATAAAAACTTTTATAATTGTTATTGGATGCGCAAAAAATCTTAAAACTCTTAAATATATTGTATTTTGTATATTTAATTTTTAAATTTTATTGTTTTAATATTGTGCTTTCAAATTTTTATAATTCTTTATGAAAAAAATTAAACTTCGTATTAAAGATTTATTATTTCACCCTTTTTTCCATTATAAAAAAGTTATTTTTTATATATTTGAACTTTTGGATTTTTAACTATTAAGTAAAATTTTTAAATAATTTAGAAATTTCCTCTCATGATTTTCTCATAATTTTTACTTTCATTATTAAAGAAGTCCTTAAAGTGAATAGAAATTTAAATAATTTAGTGTCAGTTTTAAAGTCCTAAAATGATTTTACTTGCTTTAGTACTATTATCTGGTTCCAAACATGGTAGAAGAAGGTAAAATAATAATCAATGTCAATGATATATTATATAGTTGGAGAATATATAAGAACCACAATTGAATGATAAGTGAATTGGATAACTTCTAAATTAAAATATTAAAAATTATAATTATATGCATCCATAAATTAAGTTGATGATCAATTTAGGTATACACTTATATTTAGATGTCAAATGGACAAAATTAAAGATGGAGATAACATAATTATTAAATATTTATGGAATAACTTTTGTATTCTTTGAAAAGTGTTTGATTTGAATTGATATTCTAGTTGGTAAACATGTAATTAACAATCCATATTCATTTTGTATGTATATTTTTTAAATTTATTTGATTTAGATTTAATTTATTGAATTCTTCTATAATTGCTCTTGTAGAATTTATAGATTTATTTAACAATTAATATTGTATTCAAGAAACTTTTAAAGAATAAAAATGAGAAAAGAAGGTTGAAAATCAAAGATTTAAATGACCCTTTGATACTTTAAATTAGTATAAATGAATTTTTGAAATTGAGTAGACTATTAGTCTATTATAATATTATAAGAAGTGGAAAAAATTAGGAGGGATGAGAAAGGAATATGTTTTATGGATAAAATTATCAAAATAGTATTTTTAGTAATAACACTAATGCATTTTAATATACAATAAAAATGTCAAAGATTAAAACTTGTATTGTTAGGCCATCAACTTAAAAATAAAAATAAAATTATTATCCTAGTACTGCTTTAATAAACTGATTTTATTTTAGTGTATACATATTATATGAAAAAAGTCCAAACTAAGAGATTTTATTTTTCAATTACTATTGTGTTGTGAGTAATATTTTTTGGCTTGAAAGGACTTTTTCATGCTTGGCAGCTTGCTGTGTTTGTTTGACTCAGAAAACAATAATTTGTATAACAAAGTCAGGGCATTTTGGTTATTATAGAAAAATCAAAATCATGGCATTTTGGTCATTATAGAAAAATCAAAATCATGTTTCTTATGAATAGTGTTGAGCTTGAAAGGACATTTTAATCCTTGGCAGCTGGCTGTTTTTGTCAGACGCATAGAAAACCATCACGTGTATAACAAATTCTGGGCATTTTAGTCATTATAGGAAGCCAAAATCACTGTTGAACAGTGTTTTTGGTTTCCGTTTTAGTATCTATATAATGTTGAGCACAAGTAATACAGCAAATGATTTGAGAACTGGATAGACATGCCCTTCCCATGGGCAGATTTAGCACGGGGGCAATATGGGCACTTACTCCTATTGCCTTCATGAAGTCTTTTTGAATTTAGTTAAATCGTAATTAGTTTTAACTTAATATTATTATGTTTTCCCCGCTTAAATATTTTTATTCGCCCCCTCGTAATTGTTTTTCGCTATATGGACTAATTTTAGTTTGATATTATTTATTTTATGTATGTAGGTCAATTAATGTAATTTGAATCGAACAAAACTTATTATTTAACATTTTAATCCACTTAACTTTTGTCATGACATGTTAATTTGTTTTGGGTTGTTTTTAACTTTTGTGAATAAATTTCCTTCAAAAGAGAATATTCTAAATTTATCTTTAAATTTTGTTGGTATTTTATTAACTCTCATGCATGTTCACTACATTATTGTTATTCTTATATATTCATATGTGTACCTGCACACGCCTTCCATGTGTGTGGATTTTGCCCCCACTAATACAAATTTCTGGATCTGCCCCCTTCCTGAAGGGTTCTTTCGATAACCATAAAATAGTGTTAAGAACTTGGATTTTCATTTTCTGGCTAAAGTAGTAAAAGTCCATATTGCCCTTGATAGCAATGTTTTGAGCTGTTAATTATTTTTGTGGAAATGCGGCAGGATATTTGGAATTTATGTCAATTTGCATTATACTTGATAATTTCCGATTTCTTATATTCAAATTTTTGTATGTTTATTTTCGTTTAATGTTTCACTAATGCACAGACTTGTGAGATGATAATAGCATGGAAAATAGCATCTACATTCCCAATATTTGCTGTTTTTTTCTCAAATTTTCTGTAACTTAATTAATTCATAAGATTGTTAATGCAAGGCTTCATTGTTTCTCATGGACATTCCTTTTATTATTGCATTGAGAGTTCTCAAATTATGATGATATTCTTTCAGAGAAAAGGAAGAGCTGGTCGTGTTCAACCTGGCGAGTGTTATCATCTCTATCCCAGATGCGTATATGATGCTTTTGCTGATTATCAACTACCAGAACTTTTAAGGACACCATTGCAGTCCTTGTGCTTGCAAATCAAGAGTCTTCAACTTGGTAGTATTTCAGAGTTCCTTTCTAGGGCATTGCAGTCACCAGAACCTCTGTCGGTAATTCCTAATTTTGTTTCTTGAAAGTTATTGTAGATGCTTGTAGTAAAGTAGATGCTTCAGTTTTACTACAAGCCACTTTTTATGTTTATTTTTCCGTTTTACATCATTGATGTATCTCTCCAAATGTTAATTATATGATTTTTTTTTTTTTTTTTTTTTTTTTTGATTTGCAGGTCCAAAATGCTGTTGAATATTTGAAAGTAATAGGAGCTTTAGATGAGAACGAAAATCTAACAGTGCTAGGTGCAGTTTTTATGTTTTTTAAAGATGAGATTCTGTTCATATTGATTTCTATACAGTTGTAATATATCGATGCTCTTTGTGCTTCTGAGAATTTTAAAAAATGGTGGCTGCTTTGCAGGGCGTTACTTGTCAGTGCTTCCAGTTGAGCCTAAGCTTGGAAAAATGCTGATATTTGGGGCCATTTTCAACTGCCTAGGTCCAATAATGACTGTTGTTGCTGGTCTTAGTGTCAGAGATCCATTCCTGATGCCATTTGACAAGAAGGATGTAAGTCTCCACCATGCCTGTGACTATTGTTTTGATTTGTTTTAGTTTTGATGACCAAAAAATAGATAATTGTGCTTCAATTTTTAGTTGTGGCTGCTTATCAGTATTCAAAATTAGCCAATACCTATATTTTGAAATTTAATAATGACCAATTCCTGATAGCCTTTAATTGGATGGCATGGTAGTGATGATTTAGCTAAAAGCTTATCCAGATTCTAGGTAAGGAGTTTTAGGTATGGTGTTAAGGTAGGATAAAACTTTTCCACAATAGGATTCTAATTCCTAATTAGGATCGGACAAAATTTATCAATTAGTTCTCCTAATAAATAGTTGATTTAATATATTTATAATATTAAAACTAATATAATTTATAGTATATAGTACAAATAAAATAATATATTATCAACTTACCCTTAATAGAATATATTTATTGTAAATAAATGTTAATTATTAATTTGTATATAAATCCATAAATATTAATTATACTAATCAAACATGATGTATGTTTTTGATTTAGGAAACAAGAATTTAGATTTGGATATGAAACTAATATAACCAATCAAAATTAAATTACCATTATTTTTCAACCAATAGATTACAATCCTTCAAGATATTTTTTCAATCCATAAACTTCGTAGGGGTGTTTTCAGCAATCCCAATATTCTCCCTCCCCATTCCCACTTTTGTACATACTATATACTATAAATTATAGATTATAGATACATGCATACTGGTAAAGATGTTGCTAGGCTTCAATCAACAAATCTGTTTGAATAAACTAATATCCTAGTTTATCGAGAAGAGAGAGAGAGAAGTCAGATGAAGGAGAGCTAATGGTTCAAAAGCTTTTAACTCAAACTTAGTTAGCAATAGGTTGCGGACCCTTAGAGCTCAAAATTAGTTAGCCATAGGTTGTTTGACCTTTTTTTCATTTCTAATTATTTTGAGCTGCCAGCTAGGCAAGAAGGTCTTAATTTCTCCCAGTTTTGATGTGGAGTACCATTATATTACGTTATCAGATTAGGGTACGAGTGTTGAAAAAGGGATTAGGGAGAATTCAAATATGCATGTAAATTTTGGTGATTCTTTTGCCATTTTTAGCAGTTCTTCTTTCAATGTTATTAGAGGCTATGTTCTTATTGTGTTTATGGATCGATCTGTTCTTTTATTTTTGCAGCTTGCAGAGTCTGCGAAAGTACAGTTCTCTGCTCGTTATTACAGTGATCATCTTGCCCTCGTCCGAGCCTATGATGGCTGGAAAGATGCTGAAAAGCAACAATCTGGCTATGAGTACTGTTGGAAAAATTTTCTTTCTGCACAAACTATGAAAGCGATTGATTCTCTTAGGAAGCAATTCTTTTACTTGCTTAAGGATACTGGTCTTGTTGATCAGAAAATTGAGGATTGCAGTGAGTGGAGCCATGATGAGCATCTTATTCGAGCAGTCATCTGTGCTGGCTTGTTTCCTGGGATCTGTTCTGTTGTGGTAAGTCATAATGCAATTTTTTCTGTGTTTCTACCATTTTCTTTATGTTGGTAGATCCAATAAAAACCAATTCCTTTGTTGCCTTGTTCTAGCCCCTATTTTCATCATTATGTTATGTAATTTTGTGATTGCAAGGAATTATAGCACTTTGGCTAAAGTGTCATAAGTATTGGCCACATTGGCATAGCTCAAAGGAGCTTGAACTCTTACAGATATTTAGTATTAAGCAAATCAGCTCAACTTGTCTGATGGATACAATGAAAATGTTCATTTTGACTCTGTGTTATGCAGAACAAAGAAAAGTCAATAGCATTGAAAACAATGGAGGATGGTCAGGTCCTTTTGTACTCGGTTAGTTTCTTACGTTTACTCTCTAGGTGCTACATTGTTTTATAAATGCATTTTAATGGAGGATGTCACTGTGATCTCTGGTACAAGTTTTCTGCGTGAAACAGGGAAATGCTAAGTATGCACCCTGAAATCAAAATTCTGACTTTGTCCTTGTTTTTTTTACTATGTACTGCAAACAACAGAATTCTGTGAATGCTGCGGTACCCAAAATTCCATATCCATGGTTAGTCTTCAATGAAAAAGTGAAAGTGAATTCAGTGTTTCTCCGGGATTCTACTGGTGTATCTGATTCTGTTTTGCTTTTATTTGGAGGAAACCTTTCTAGAGGTGGACTGGTAAGCTATTTAATTCATCTTGTGTTCTTCTCAGAGTGATTTATTGGACACTATTACTTGTCTTCTTTCATCCATTTTTTGTGATAATTTATGCTGAAACTTTTTTTTCTGGGGGGTTTTCCAATAGGATGGACACCTTAAAATGTTGGGAGGTTACTTAGAATTCTTTATGAAACCTGCCTTAGCTGATACATACCTAAGCTTGAAGAAAGAACTTGAGGAACTAATTCAGAAGAAAGTAAGTAATAGTCTTCCATACAGTTTTCCTTTCTTTAATTGTACCCATAACTCCTAATATATTAATCTGTATGCCTTCGCAGCTTCTGGAGCCCTGTTTAGATATCCAATCTCACAATGAGCTCATGATGACAATAAGATTACTGGTTTCAGAGGATCAAAGTGACGGTAGATTTGTATTTGGTCGCCAGTTGCCAGCACCTTCCAAAAAGGGAGCAAAAGATGCAGTTCCTGTCAAGGAACCATCTGATAATTATAAAAATGAGCTGCATAATCATAAAAATGAGCTGCAAACTTTGCTTCTCAGGGCAGGAAATGGAATGCCCACCTATAAGACGAAACAACTGAAAAACAACAAGTTTCGTTCTACTGTGATCTTTAATGGGTTGGACTTTGTTGGACAGCCTTGCAGTAGTAAGAAACTTGCAGAAAAGGATGCAGCTGGTGAGGCTCTGTTGTGGTTGAAGGGTGGGGTACATTCATCTGCTAATGAAATTAGCCATGTGTTGACGCATCTAAAGACAAGCAAATACAAAAATCAAAACAAGACTCCAGTTCATGGTGGTAAATGGAGTTGATATAATGGACTGATGGATGGAATAGCATATTTATTATTCAAACAAGGAATCGAAGGCTGAGTGGAGCTGAGCTGTGCTTTTCAGCGAGGAGGAATGCAGCTTCTGGTCCTTCCTACAATATGTCAGGTGGAATGGACCCAGATCTTCCAGTTAAAGGGATCAGTTAAGAGCGAAACTCAGGCTTGATAAATCTATGGCCTCTTTTGGAAACCTTGTATATAGAAGCCATGAAACCTAACATGATTAGAAGTCGAAGCTGAGTTTATGATACAGGAAAATCCTTTTTGCAGTGGGTGCTGCATGGCTGGAAGCAAAGATCTCATTATTCTAAATGCTTTGCTGCATCAGGGGGTGTTTAGGAACAAAGTCATTATTCTTACTGAAGAACAGCTAATCCTTACAGGAAAACTTGCACCATATTCATCTGTCAATATTCCATCAACCATCAACAAACATACAAATTGTAGTAAGGGTCACTGATAGAAGCCTTTGCCTCCATTTTCGTCCAATTAGTAGTCAGTATTATTGTACCGACTTTGATGGATGATGAATTTTTCATCCATTCATAACCATACCATTAATATATTACTCTTGATACTTCCTTTTACTTATGATTTAATATTTTTTTTAATAATAAAATTTAAATTTAAATTTAAATGAGGATTGCTAATTGAATTTAAATATTAATCTTCAGTAATACTTGTCTTTTTTTTTTTTTTTTTAATTTTAATAGAGATATGATGATTTTTTTAAAAAATTTTAATATTAGATATAAATATTAGTCATCATTATGATAATTGAGTACATATATCATTCATTTGATATCATAATTTAATTATAACAATATGATTATAATTGAATTCAAATATCAGTTCTTTTAATGTCAATTATAAAATATTATTTTTAAGATTTCTAATTAAGTTGGTAATTCAAATATTAGCACTTTTGACAAATTCCATTAGTTATGAGAATGTCTTTCTTAACTCGAAAAGAGTGATTTCAAAATTTATATAACTAGGAGATTATTACTTTGCCATTGTATATAGTGTTAGAGGTTATTTTTTGTTGCATAAATAAGAATACATATTTATAAAAAAATTCCACAACTTTAGAGAAATAAAAAAACAAATAAAAAATTATGAAAAATATATTAAAAAACTAAAATATGGTAAATACATACTATATAAAAGTCTAGATATAAGTATTAGTTAAAATTTTTTTCCAAAATTATAAATTTGAAAGAAATACAGAAAAATTCTATCTATAAAAACAATAATAAAGATATATAGATATAAATATAAATGCTTTAAAAAAAAAAAGAGATGTAAACATAGATAATTATTATTAATAAATGAACACAAAAAAAATCCAATCTAAAACTAAAAGAAATTCAAATATTCAAATATAAATATAAAGATTGTTAATTATTTTAAATAACTAATACCTTTTAAATTTTTAAAAAATAACTTAAGTGATATAATAAAAAAAAATTACAAATTCAAAATGGTAAGAAAATCAAGTAAAGAATTAGAAGTACTAGTTAATTAGGAATAATATTGTTAATTATTTATGGATTAATTATTAGGAATAAGATATAGAAATCTACTAATTAAGCCGTTACTAGTTGTAATTACAAAGCTATTGAATTATTGTTGGTCAACCGGTGTAAGCGTTGGTCAGCCGTGTGATAGGTGGTCTCGCAAAGGTGGTCCTAGTAATCAATAGTCTCTAGTTACGATTATTAATTGGCAAAATGAGTAGATTACTAAATCTTCTTTCTAATAATTAGTCTTTAAACATTAGTGACCGTAGTTCTAGCCTTAGTGATTTGAATATCCAAGAGATGAATATCGCTCATGTGGAGAATCAGCTACATAATTGGTCTATCCCAAAACATGATGTTAATACTATTTATAAAATTGGTTCATTTGATTTTCTTTCTGATTATTCAATTAAACAAACCGAACAATCTGTTCCATTAAGCCATATGTATGAAAATATTCAATTATTTTCTCCCTAAGCTATTTTGAGGCACAAAGAAAAATACAAATTTTGCATATAGGTATAGTTCAAGTTGCAATTAAACCTTTATTTCGAGTTGATTTAAATATTCCTATTTTTGCATGTTTACGAGATGCAAGACATTTGAATTTTTCAAACTCTCTTTTAGCAATGATTGAATCTAATTCAGCTAATGGTCCTATTTATTTTTAATTGTTATCCAAACTTTTCTCTGTCCCTTTACAATCCAAATATTCTAGATGCTTTAACTTTAACAATTAAATCAAAAAATATGAACTTTTCATATAATACAAGGTCTATAGTAGTTCTATATAGAATTTACTACAAAGTTATGACAACTACCCTAGATCCTAGATCTAAACACATTTTATCTGATTTAAGTGATAGTCTGTAAGTTTGTGTAATTACAAACTTGGTACAAAGTTTTGACTAAATTTTCTCTCAGTATATGGATTCTGGTTCCAATCAGAAAGAGAGAAAACCTTTTTTATTTGAACTTTTGAATATAAAACCTAAGTCCGGATAGCTATCATCTAATAGGATAAACCTTATCTGTCTTTGTGTGATATCACATCTTTTAGTTTTAACAAATATTGCCATTTAACGTTCTTATCTTCAATCTTATCTATACAGTCTAAAAGAAAATATGTTTCTCTAGTAACTACGTTTATACTATTTATCTTACAAATACAGGGACCATCGCATTCACATTTATCTATATCACTTGAACTATTTTCTGAATAACTAGATTCTACTTTATATAAATCTTTAGGGTTATCACTTATTTCTAAATCTGTATCTGTATCGGTGAGAAGCAAACTCATTGTTTGCTATTTTAACTTATCCGATGTATCCAGATTATTTATTTTTTCTCTCATCTTGCACTGCAACTTATAGTGTCCTACTTTTCCACACTTGTAACACACTATTTGTCTTTTATCTTTTCTTTTAACTGTATTCTTCTTAACTATCTGAGGGGGTTTGTTATCCTTAAGGGTTTTATCTCGAAAAGTTCTAGTTCTAAAAGGTCTTCTATTGAGATTTTTCTTATGTTTCCTGTTATTTCTAGTAGAAGGGGGGTGTAACCTTTCATATCCATATTGACTACTAAAACTTCTTAATTCTTTTCTACTTTGATGAAACTCACTCTTCATTTTTGCATTTAACTTAAGATTAGTACATAGAGCTAAACCTTCATTATTGACATGATAAATAATTTCTCCATATATGAGGGTATCATCAGGTATAAATCCACCGTATATCCCTCGTATTCTCAAGCGTACCTTTTTAGCAGATAACTTAGGTAATCCACCAATAAATCTTTCTTTCCAAAAGGCATGCCTACAATCTTGCCTAGTAAATACCTTTGTAAGAAATGGATCCTTATACCATCTAAAATCTTGTAACTTTGGGCAAGTCAAATTAGTTAATAATTCAGAGGTTCTAGCTTGATATTCTCCTGGTTCACCTATAAAGGTTTTAGTAATTGCAAAAATTAATGTATTAACAGCATTTTGTACAGTTGTATGTATTTGTTGTTGACCTTCTTGTTTAACTATAGTTTTAGTAGCATTTAATATTTTCTGTCTTTCTTCTATAGAAAGATAGTTATCCCACCATCCTTTTAATTGTCCAGTAAATCCTAAGATTAATATATGAGCTACATCTGGATCAGTGTTACCCTTAGACTTATTGGCTGATGAGGCCATAGTCATTTCTTGTAATATATTTATTATTTGATATTCTGATAATCGATCTATATTCCATTCATTAATTGATTCTCCATCATATCTAGCCTGAGTCATGATAGATCTATTTTTCATATTGTATATCTGGAGGTGTCGGCCTAAGGTAAAAACTTCTAGTTTTGGGTATGTTGCATTATGAATCTTCTGAACAATAAAATTTTCACTGAATAGTTGAATTGACTAATATCCGTGTCAGATTCTTCTTCTTCTTCTTCAAATTGTTTGTCTTTACTTAATACCTTAATACTAGAAGAAGAGGAAATATTCAAATAATTTAACCTATTTTGTATCTTTTTTAACATGTTTTCTATTTTGTCTAACTTAACTATTTGTTCTGCAGGTATTTCATGGGGCTTAACTATTGAAATTTCTAGTTTAGTAATTGGTAAGGGTCTTTGAATAGGAAAGTATAGGGTACTGGAGTTTGAATTTCCAATCTATCTAATTGTGACGCTATTGTATTGAGTATTTGGTTTGTTAATTGTTTTGAAATTGAACATTTTTAATATCTTTTAATGTATGATTTTTCTTATCATCATCTACTGTATTTATCATCTTAAAAGGAGAACCTATAACTATCTGATGTTGTTGACCAAATTTAATTTCTTCTAGAGGAGGATGAACGGATGTAACAACATCATTAGATGTAGTTATCCATTCCTTAGTTACCTTTTGATTGACTAAGACTTCTTGAAAAGGGTATTCTATACTATTCTCAATAGAATAAATAGAAAACCATTGAAAAAAAAGGAATATTAACTTTATATAGATTCATGTTACCGTAATATAATTATCTAATCTGATCTCTTTTTTCTTTCGAATAATTTTCAAAAAACCAATGGCACTTGTCCAAATTATAATCACTAGTCATTTCTTTTCTAAGAAATTCTTTACTAATTGAAAATTCATTTTCACTAATAACATTTAATTGAGATATATGTTCCATAGCGGATCTTGTAGGAGATAAAGATCTCGCAGGAGAGGAAAGCAAAGAGTTAACTGGTCGTTCTACTTCTTGATATATGGGTCTAGGTATAGATCTATTAAAATCTACACTTTGTAATTGAATATTTGGGGTTCGGGTAGATGTAGATAATCTAGTGTTTTTGCAACTAAATACTTGTTTAGTAGGATTTTCTAAAGGAAGGAATTGAACATGAATACTTCCATCGGTATCTTCTAAAATACTAGAGGAAGTAGAAACATTGTCAACAGATACTGGATAATTAATTTCTTGAAGATCCCATGAATTTCCTTGGGTTAATTCATGTCATTTTAACCTTTTAGGAGTGTATACTTTTGTATGTTGGGTGTTAGTTTCGAAAATAATTGTTTCATTAGTTAAAGTGTGTCTAGATCTAGGATCTAGGGTAGTTCTATATATAACTGCTATAGACCTAGTATTATTTGAAAAATTCATATTTTTAGATTTAATTGTTAAAGTTAAAACATCTAAAATATTTGGATCATAAAGAGACGGAGAACAGTTTGGATAACAATTAAAATAAATAGGACCATTAGCTAAATTAGATTCAATCATAGCTAAAAGAGAGTTTGAAAAATTCAAATGTCTTGCATCTCGTAAACATGCAACGATAAAAATAGCTAAACCAACTTAAAATAAAGATTTAATTGCAACTTGAACCATATCTATATTCAAAAATTTGTATTTTTCTTTGAGCTTCAAAATAGCTTGGGGAGAGAATAATTGAATATTTTCATGCATATGGCTTAATGGAACAGATTGTTCGGTTTGTTTAATTGAATCATTAGAAATAAAATCAAATGAACCAATTTTGTAAATGGTATTAACATCATGTTTTGGGACAGACCAATTTTGTAGCTGATTCTCCACATGAGCGATATTCATCTCTTGGGTATTCAAATCACTAAGGCTAGAACTAAGGTCACTAATATTTAAAGAGTTATTATTAGAAAGAAGATTTAGTAATCTACTCATTTTGCCAATTAATAATCGTAACTAAAGACTATTGATTACTGGGACCACCTATCACCGGCTGACCAATGCTTACACCGGCTGACCAACAATAATTCAATAGCTTCGTAATTACAAACAGGGATCAGATCTAGAGCTATGCAGATAAATAAACAATTACAAGAATATTGCTATAAAGAGATAAATGATTTATTAGATAAGGATTAATTAGAAAATCTAAGTCCCCTTGGAGCTGTTCAGTTTTTATGTCTAGAATGCGGCAGAAATAGAAAGAGGAGCACCAAGGTTAGTTAATTTTCAGTAACAAATGGTGGAAAGATTACAACCAAATCCAAGTCTGTGTTCAAGCCATTCAAAGACATTTCAACTCTAAGAGACATCTACTTTTGGCGAAAAAATCCAAGGATCTAGATTTCTTAACGAATAAGAGTAAGTGGCAGGCTGCCCTTGCTACTGCCAGTTCAATTGAAGAATTCAAGAAGACACTACAAGTATCGCAAGTAGACGAAGATGAAAATGAAGCCACTTCTAGCTACTCACCACTCCATGAAGACGATTGTTATGATATAAATAAAATAGATTGATGTCTATCTAGTTCAAATAAATATCAGATATGTTCAAGTAAAGTTGCTTGTCTTATTAGACTCTTTCTGTCACTTTATAAATGTGTAAAGTTGTTTGTCTATATTAGGCTTACCCAACTTTTGTCTGTATTAGGCCCTACCTGTTTGTTTATATTAGGCCTATCCATCTTTTGTAGAGAAGGTTTATCCTATTAGATGATAGCTATCCGGACTTTAAATCAAATGAAGTCCATACTCTTCTATAAATAACTAAGTATGCTATGAGAAAGGCATAGGTTTTTAGAAGAAGCGTGCTTGTACTGTCTCTACCCATGCTCTCTTTCAAAAGCTTTGTACTCTCTTTTCTTATAAGTAATAAAGCTTTCTTTTATATAATTATCATTTACATCTGTTTTGATTCAAAATTACTTTGATCAAATTATTATTTTGCTTTAGTTAATTATTATTTTCTTTAGTTAATCATATGATTATTTATACTTATGTGTATCATATTACTTTGCCTGGACTGTACTCTCCTTTCCATTTTAGTTTAACAATTACTATCACTCCACAATTAAAACTACACATTCATCTCTTCCTCTGTCCCTTCACACTTCTAGTCAGCTAAGAAGAATAAAGTTAAAAGAAAAGGTAAAAGACAAATAGTGTGTTACAAGTGTGAAAAAGTAGGACATTATAAGTCGCAGTGTAAGATGAGAGAAAAAAAAAATCTAGATATATCAGATAAGTTAAAACAGCAAATGGTTAGTTTGCTTCTCACCGATACAAATACAGATTTAGAAATAAGTGATAACCCTGAAGATTTATATAATATAGAATCTAGTTATTCAGAAGATAGTTCATGTGATATAGACAACTGTGAATGCGATAGTCCCTGTATTTGTAAGATAAATAGTATAAACGTAGTTACTAGTGAAACAGATTTTCTTTAGAATGTATAGATAAGATTGAAGATAAAGACGTTAAAAGGCAATATTTGTTAAAACTAAAAGATGTGATATCACACAAAGACAAAAAACAATATGAGCCGTATGAATTAAAAGAAATGTTTAATAGGTTCAATAGTAATATAGAAAAACTTTCCCCCTCTTTAGCCGACCTACCAGGAAAAATTAAAACAGTTAAAAGAGAGATAGAAGAATTAAAACAAGAACATAATAAAATTAAACAAGACATTATTCAGTTACAAGTTAATAAAATTATAGATATTTAAGCAAAACCCTCAGAAAATAAGAAAATAAATAATTTGGCTGAAACATTATCTTATGATGAGTTTATTAATATAATATCTAGAGTAAGCTTTTAGAAATGGATAGTTTTAGTCAAAATAGTAGTTAATAATGATTTTCATTTAACTACGACTGCATTAGTTGACTCTGGTGTAGACTAAAATTGTTTACAAGAAGGATTAAGTCCAACTATTTATTATGAAAAAACTAAAGAAAGGCTATACACAGCTGATAGTAATAAGTTAAGAGTAGAATATAAATTAACAAAAGCAAAAATATGTGCTGACAGTTTTTGTTTTAAAATGCCTTTTATTTTAGTTAAAAACCTTACTACAGGAGCAATACTAGGAACCAATCGTACTTTTAGATAGTCAATTAGAAAATTCTACAAATTTGTTGAACAACACACTGATACTTTTACATGATAAATTGTAATACATGACTCCCTAACTATTGCGGAGCTCGGTATAAAGATGGATACATTTTTATATACAACATTGTGTTTTTAAATATTACTAAAAACTGATAATTTCTACAATAACTTTGCAGAGAAGGAAGCAGAGCTTATCTGTACCAATATAGTGTTTACCTCCTGGGAAAAATTTGAAAAAGGGGGGGTAAGTTGCACAAACTCAATGAATAATAATAAATAATGAATAATCCTAATAATCAAACAAAATGCATTTCACATTTATTATGATGAACACTCATCTAATCAGGCACATGTCACAACATTAGCACCCATAAATAATATCACCTTCAAATAATCACATCAAATGGAGATTGTTCTTGATTTACGGGTTCGATTAAATAATAATGTTGATTAAATAATAACAAAATATTTTATTGCACAATCTCATTGGTTGATATTAAAATTTTATTTTTAAATAAAAAAATTTATGAAAATCAATTTTTGGATTATTTCAATTCTCTCCTCCTTAGGACAATTCGTCCTCAAATTGAAAATTACCAAAAAAAAAAAAAAGAGAACAAAACATATATTTATCGAGGATGTAGACATAATTCAATTATCACGTTATCCGAAAGAACAGTGAAGTGTTTGTAATATCAACTAGATCAAAAGAAAAGTACAATCCTTGCTTTTGCACTTAAATCATTACTTCGATTTCTCCCCCTTCTATCAGTACTTGTAATTAGTTTTATGATATGAAAAGTAGATTTATTCTTGACATCATAAAATACTTATATATCAGGAATCACT
Organism: Jatropha curcas; assembly: GCF_041381405.1. Classification (NCBI taxonomy): domain Eukaryota; kingdom Viridiplantae; phylum Streptophyta; class Magnoliopsida; order Malpighiales; family Euphorbiaceae; genus Jatropha; species Jatropha curcas. The sequence goes on along the minus strand of NC_143151.1, from coordinate 15,298,647 downwards.
GAACTTGGCAAACAGTTAAAGAAGAAAGGAAACTTAAGAGGAAACTCTAACTGTGTTTGGGAACAAGTTTAATTATAACATTTTGGGTATATCCTATAGAACTTGAGGCTACTACTGCTCCTTTCAGGGATTAAATTAACTATATTTACTACATTTATCAGTACAACATTCTAGTCACTTAATTGATTTAACACTTTATCAGGTCATGAATATTTTTAAATTTCTTAATTCTAGGAAAAATATTGCCTCTTACTTTACCTAAAGAAGAAGTTATGAATGTTAAATCCCATAACCCAAATTCTCACATGCCACAAGATAGAAAAGATTTCTTCATCATGTTTTTTCTCAAAATTTAATAAAATAACCTTTAGAAAAAGAAAATTTATTTTTCTTTTAAAAGCTCATTAATGGTTACAGGTGAAAAAATTTCATATTACTACAAGAATAATTCTTAAAGTATTAACTATGGATCTCTTATTCTCTTTTACATATAAAGTTCCTCCTTAGATCCTGAAATTTGTCTACTACCATTATTACTTATCATGTAGCTCACATCCATATCAGCTTATAGGATATGACTATATTTCCCATGACTTCTTATTGTTATCCCATATCTAATTACCTCCTTTAGATTGAAACTATTCATTCCATTCCTCAGCTTCTTCTTTCATAGTTACTACTCATAAATTTTTGATTTCACTTTATCCTCGAAATATGATCAACAAAGACTTATCTAAATTAAAAGATGATTCAATTACTCCAATTGCCTTTATAAATATCTAATTGATTCTTTTAGTCCATTTATCTCCATACGATTAATATTTTACCCCAATAATCTCATTCTTTCTCTTTTTGCATCTATTCACACATAATACCTATTGTCATGTTTGATCATTTCCTTCATAATCACTTTCACACCTCAAATTATTTCATCATCTTGAATCCTTTGATATAAAACTAGCAGACTACTTTATTTCACACATCCCTTATTAAATCCTTTCCTATCGGCTTAACTTTTTTTTTTTTAAAGTCATATTTTCTCTTTTTGTTGGTCATCTTCACCATACTGACCTTTCTATTCAATCCTTCCACTTTATTTACTTTATTTAGTTGAACTTAATCAACGTTTTTTTTGTCTCACCATTTGTATTTGATTCATCAAGTTTCTATACTCTTTTCTTTTCTCCAAATTCAAATTTCATCCCTATAATTCACAAGCAATGTTTAAAAGAATGGGATTATTAAAAATACTTAAACTTTAGGAACCAGAGTAATGGTAATCCTTATGAACATGCTCTCCATAATATACTGTATTCACAACACATTCCAAAAAACTTATCTCAAAACTAAATCGACAATATCAGATCTTTCCTTGAAAACTTATCACAAATGAAGGAATTTTAAAATTGATTAAAATAAAATCTTACAAAATGTCATAATGAAGGTAGTAAACAACTGCATGCTTATCAAAGTTTTACCGTATCTTTTCAAGGCTAAAATTTAATGGAAATCTCAGATAACTCAGGGTATTAAAAGAAGTAAACATGATATTTTCAAATATTCAAACATGAACTTTTTCCTTTAAAACCTTGTTCAAACATTACCTAACATTGGCATGTCAGTTGGATTAAGGTTTAGAACATTCTAATGAAATACTTTCCATCTTACCACTGTTTTCATATCATGGCTACAATTTGTTTTCTATTCTTTCCATAACACTATGTGTCCCTTAAATTCCATTTCCACATTCATTACTTCCATCTATTCTATATATTCATCTTATTCTGATTACCTCTCAATTCAAAGATCTACAATAGTATTGCTGACGTCCTGGCCTTAAAATTGCTACAAGAAAAGTTAATATTTTTGGAATTTCAGTAACAAGCGTTATTTCTTGAACACAAGTTTCTATTTACAATGAAATCATCGATCCTTTTTTTATCTCCAAACAGCTCGTTGAGTATTCAATTTATGACCTTATTTAATCCTTAATTTTTAATAACCTTTAACTTAGACTACATTAAGAAACTAATTCCTTCTTGTTAAGAATGTATATTGAAGCAATTCAAACATAACCCAACTTATAGGCAATCAACAACTACGATTCCCCATTCATCATTCTCAGTAGTTTCACAATTATAGTATCAATATATCTCAATATATATATATATATATATATATGTTCAATTTCTATTCTGACTTCCAACTCCAAGGCATCCATAATTAATAGCATAATAATATTTAATTTGATGATAGTTCTTGTGTAAACAGCTAAGTCTCTCATTATGGCTACTGACACTATAAATATCTCCATTCATAATTTGCTACACGATGAACATTTCCATTTATTTCTTGACATTATTCTATTCACTGCAGAAATGAATTCCATATAAAAAGTAATGCACTAGGTAATCAAGTCAATCTATTACCATCCAGCATTCCTCTATTCACAAGTCTAGGAAATAATTCTCACTTTAGCACTTGCAATTTCTGTAATAGACTATTTTTATTATCTATTTACCATACTCATCTTTAGTTCCTCTCACTTATAGTTTACCAATTTATACAATCGATATGACTTTTCCCACCTCACAAGGTTTAGTGCATACACTATCCTTTGGGAGAAAAATCGCTAAGTTCCATTCCTTATGTTGGTCACGGTCGATCTTAATTTTTTGAATGCTTTGTTTAATTTAAGTTATTTTTTTATCTCAATGAAGGAAGAATGTTTAAATTATATTAAATTAAAAATAATTGTGCAACAACACCACTTTTGTTTCAAATTTGGCATGATAATGGCAAACTTCCAATTTTGGTTGCTTGACACAAGCGTGTAGGGAATTTTGACTCGTGTGATTTGTTAATTTCAATGAAACGTAAATTTAGATTATCGACACATCCATGTTCCATTCAAACGCGTGCGTGTCCGATCAATTTTCTATTTAAAAATATTTTCTTTTCTTTGATTTTTCGTAACCCTACTTTTGCATATAGATTCTCTTTCTTAGTAAAGCCATTTTCTCTCTCTCTATTCTCAAACTTTCAAGTTTTCAATTAATGGCGCTACGAACCCAAAGACCCTGTGAAACATAATCAAAAGCCTATAAAAGGCTATTTTTTTCCAATTCTCCATTCGTTTACAGAGCTCTTGATATATATGCCAGTCTTGTTTCTCGAGGTTTCCAACAGATTCTGAAGAGTATTTGGATAGAGTTGGTTTAGTGAAATTCGAAAGTATGAAACTATCAAGATTTGATGAGCTTGTTTTAAAGTTTCTTTCTACTCTTCATATCAGTAGGGAGGAAAATCCTTGGGATGATTATAAGAGAATGACCTTTCAGTTACTTGGGAAAACATACCATTTCACTAAAAGGGGCCTCTGATGATTAGTTTTCCCCTTTTCAATGTATGATTCGATTCATTTTCAAGCCTCACATTCCATTACCCTAGCTAGTCTCACCATCCTAGAAGCCTGCTAGGAGCTTTGCTCTACCCGCACTCTTCGAATTGCTTAGTCGGGTTGAGATGTTGCACGCCCACCAGTTCCAGTATAGTTTGTCCTCGAACCACACATCTACTAGAGGGGATCAACTTTGATACCAATTGTCACATCATGACTCCAATCATAAGAGGAATTGTTCGCTTTGGATCAAGCCAATTCCATCCCATCCTTGATTGACAAGATCCGCACGGTTTTGTCCCACAGATGAAATGAGGAGCTTTTCAGGAGGTCACCCATCCTAAGATTTTCCTTAAGCGAGCATACTTAATCCAAGAGTTCTTCCAACTCTTCAGGTCATTCCACCAAAAGACACTTTTGATGGTTAGTTTCCCCCATTTTAATGTATGATTCGATTCATTTCCATGCTCCGCTTTCCACTGTTAGTTATAAGTCCTATAACCAATTTGATTGGTTATATTCTGGATATAATATTTCATGCAATAAATAATTTATTATTAGTAAAAGGCATTTATTTATCTTTTATATTCTATTGATTGAATCTTGGTAAAAGATAAAGTCCATGAGATAATATTGCTTTGCAAAATAAATTATAATGTGGTTATAATTATGAGTTTTGTTTTGCATTAAAGCAATGTCTCTAAATATTCTTGGTCAATGTTCTCCTCATTATTAGATGATGATTAAAGCTGCTGAGACTGGTACATATTCCTTAAAGAAGTAGCTGTTGCTATAAGTTGAGATATATGTGATATCTAGAACTAATATGGAGGTGCTTGTTATTTAAACAAGTCCACTGAATTGACCTGCATGAGAATTCCATATGGAGAGTTACTTGTGTTTATGGAATATTCAAGTGATGGTTGTGTAAGTGATCATTTAACTTGACATTATTAAGCTATCTTGTATGGAGATGACTATGTTTTGATTATTTGTTCATGTTATTCATTCATGAATAATAAACAATGATTTATTGGATATTGTAGGAATTGTATGGAGATACTTGTGTAATTAAAAGTGGATTCATCACCCTAGGTAAATCAGGAACAATGTTCTAATTGTTTTCTATTAGTATTGATTAAGAAATCCTTGCGCAAGATAAAATGAAATTAACAAATTAGATTCGGCATTTCATTCAAGTGATCAATGACTAATATTAAAAGAACTAACATGATTTAGTAAAGCAGACATAGTCCATGCCTAATTACTAAATCAAAACATTAGTGATGAAGGGATATTAATTACATCGATAAATCATGCATTGAAAGGTTAAGTCAAACTATTTTGACTTTCTAAATATTTGAGTAGTAATAACTTGACGCTAGACAATGTACTTGACGCTAGACAATGTACTTGACGTTAAACAATGTACTTGACCTTCAAATATTAATTAATTAATTAAATTTATATTTGTTGCCAACATATTTGAAACCTAGAAGGTCAAGCACATAAAAATGGATATGAGAAAGTGAAAACGAGAAATCGAATCAAGTATGACTTCATTACAAATAAGTTTTGGAAAATTAAGGACAAAATTATAATTTATATTTTATTACAATTTTACCTAAATTATTAAGTTTTGACTTAATTGATTTATGTCCAAAATTTATTAAGATAAATATTAGATTAAATAAATAATATTTTAATTATGATTTATTTATTTAAAAGGTTTAAATAAATAATTATAATTTATTTATTTATGACCTCAAGTTTTCAAATATAAGATTTAAGAGACAGTCTAACAGATAGTTCTTACTCATAGCCACAAAACTAAACATAGAGCGTAAGATAGCTAGCACCATCGTACTCCCTAATCACTCAACCCTCTAAAATAGATTTAGAATTTTTCAACTGTCCATTACACAAGCTAGAGTTTGGACACTTGGACGACTTGTGGTTTGCGACAATCTAGCCTCGTAGATTGAAGTTTTGAAGAATTTGCAAAAGATGTATTCTTTTAAATAATTTTATTACTTTAATCATTTAAATGGATCACTGATGGAATAATTATTTTATTATAATTATCTTATTCTATTGCTTATTTTTCATATTGAAACCCAACATCCACTACACAAGCTAGCCTCGTCATCCTAGAAGTTTGTCAAGAGCTTTGCTCAACCTGCCCTTTTCGGACCGCTTAGCTAGGGCGAGATGTCAGAAAAAAATATTTAAATTAATCAATCTAACTTTCAAAGTCCTACATCGTTTTCTGTCCTATATGATTTTTCGTCAAGGAAAAGATAATGATGTGGTAAGTAAGAATGAACTCTTTTTCCTGTATTGTATGGGAGATGGAATAAAAATAAGTTTCGGCATGTGGTTGAGTGAAGGATTAAATTTGTCTGGGAGCGATAGTTACTACAAGTGCTATAACAATAGCTGATTTTGATCCTTGCTATAATAATTTCTTTTCGGAGTTTTCTGGCTATGGATCGTGGGTGCTCTTAATTTCAGCCATTATTGATGAATTGTTAGTCTATTTAGAAAAAAGTATATGCGAAAGAGGAACCTAATATTTCAATAGTTGATATTTTTTCCTACAGATGGTACTGATACTTTTTCTTTCAAATATTACGAAATGATACATAGTGCGGTACAAATTTATTAGTAGAGCACGCATAATAAATAAATACGATGATTATAAGTAAAAATGACAGGATGGAGCATCATGGAGAGATGTACGTGAAGATACTTCAATGCTTGAGTTAGATTAAGGCTATAAAATATTTATTAGCTAATTGGATTAAATGAATGCACCTTTGAGGTATGAGGCGGGTCCTTTATATAGAGGTTTAGAGAACTCCTTTGAGGTTACTGATTAGGAATTTTAGTTGTTAGTACTTAATTAGTAATTGACTTTCTGACATTGCTTGTATGAGTTGTGGAGTAGGACTTGCTTGGAAACTATATATAATACGAAGCTGTGAGTTTACGATAGCTCAAGATGTTAAACTTTAATTGCTTAACAGCTCAGGCTTGGTCCAAGCTGTAGTTTCTTTATTAATTTGGACTTGGGCCATTTTAATGTGTCGATTTATATTCTATTTGGTAACAAGTTATAATTATTATTGATTGTTATTGATGCCTTTTTGTTTGTGACAAGGCTCATTTGTTTATAGGTATATAAATTGGTATATCAATTAGGGAAATATACTTTTATACTAATTAGGAATATTAACTTTTTTTAATTTATATAAAACATCCACCAAACTTTGTAATTTTTTAAAAATATTACCTATTTAATTAATTTTCAAAATCAAAATAGATATTAGAATACCAAATTTACCATTCCATAGCATAAGAACTTCAGTTTGAACTTTACAATTTGAATTTTAGAAATACAAATTCAAGGTGCGGGATAATGTTTGGTATCTAGTTGATAATCCTAAGAAAGCACATTTTACTGATGCAAAAGCTCTAAAGCTTTTAGCAATGTGTATCTAAACCTATTCAAATCAAGCTTTACATTTTGCTTGTCAAAATATATAGACTTGAATGCTTCCCAGCCCTGTTTTTGGATTACAGAGGGATTCCTTAAAACCACATGGTCGGCTGGGTATTGCTGTATCAAAGAGCTTTCTTCTATACTGATTTTATACTCCAAGTACCTTATGTTCATTTCCTTTGCAGGCTCTTGAAAGAAGGTTTTTGAAACCCATTCTGCCCCACCAAAGGGCACTACTTGAATCAAGACTGCATTTTCAGGAAGAAAAACAATGTTCGTTAAACCAGCTCCATGTACTCCCAGCACCACATCACAAGAATTCATAACCTGTGCAGATCTTGACACATTCGCATCAGGTTCATCCACAACTACTTTATACCCCAATCTTCTTGCCATTTTAGCAATTTCATTAACGTTGGTAAATGCTCGAGATCTCTTTCTTGAAATTATCAGAAGCCGAGGCCTCTTTTTCATATTATTCTTCATCTTGATTGCACTTGTCTTCCTTAACGAATATGAACTTGACAAGAATTGCCTAAAGTCTTTTGTAGAATATCCGAATTTTGAGGTATCAATACTAAGCTCTTTGCTTGATTGTCGTTTAAGACCAACTATTATGCTTGTGAAGCAATGTACATGTCCTGTATTGTCAATGTCAATAACATCATATCTAGATAGTGCCTTTAATAGTACTCTGAATTTTGCAATCCACCGTTGTTGTATGTCCGTAACAAGAAACTGTACGACACCATTAAAGGGTCGAGCAGTTGAGAACAGAGGAACAATAATGTCAGTGAAGGCATGAAAATGGTTTCCTGAATATCCCCCAAGGGAAAAAAGGATTCCGTGAACATTATGATTTTGAGTGCATTTAGGGATGGAATTCTTGTGATTGGTAACAAGTTTAAGTGACCATTCCCTGGTGTTCTTCATTGCTACTATGTCACCCTTTCGTGCATAAGGCCTGATCTTCCAGGAGCTTGTGTTTGCAGCTGCAATATCAATTTCAGATGAGACTACAAAAACAGTTGAGGTATTCGCATCAATTCTAACGTCCCCTTTTATGTCACAGAAGTCCGATCTTTCAGCAGCATGGCATACTGCAGGCTCAATTTTATTATTTATTATAATATCTGCATTTTCACAAATAAAATAAAATCAAATAAACTCAGAGTTAGACATTAATTTCTCCACTTTCAACCCTATATCTCACATAAAAAATATGAAATTGTTTCGCAGGAAGATCAATTAACCCCTTCAATTCCATGTGTAACATAAAATTTTGAACTTATACATCCGAAAAATGGCCAAGTGCTTGTACTAATATATATATATATATTATATTTACTACGGATATCCAAACCCACTATGCTAGGATAAACATATGCTCACGCTGAGTCGACACATTAAGTGTTAAGGTAAAGCATTCTTAAAATTTCCGTTAACCCCTTTAATTAATAAAATGCTCATATTAAGAAAAGGAAAGAAAATGACAAATTGACCTAATATCATATTACTTGTTTAACATATGAATTCTGATTCAAATCAATTGGGATCTCCAACTTTGCAAGTTATTTAATATGCCATTAATCAAATTTGCAAACATAAATATATATATACACGATATAATGTAGGAAAAGAACAAATAGGTTTGGTAAATTAGTGAATAATAGCGGATTCTTCCTTCTATTTTCAACGTCTTCAACTACTAAATAGCAAAACTGAATTATTATCAGGAAAAACATATAATTTTTCTACATTTAAATTATTTATTAATTTAATTGTGAAAATGGACTTACCACCTGCTACCGTATGAGACCTGTTTGTATTGTTGACAATTGTCGTTTCTTCGATAATTTCTGCATCTCCAAAACTATTTTTTTTTAATAACTAACTCAGCTGACTTGGGCCAATTGTTAAGATAAATCACTCACCTTTTATTATAATTTGCTGAGAACTGTTTTTGTCGTTGGTCGTTTTATTATTATTTCTTGCAATTTCTGCATAGTTAAGAATGAAGGTGAAATTAGTTTATGCTACACAATTTTATATATAGAGAGAGAGAATTTGAGGCTCATACATATTAATATTAAAATGCTAACTAATTTTCTGTAACAGAATGCCTCAAAGAACTTACTCTTAATTATTTGCTGTGGGCTGCCTCTATCATTTAACATTAGTGTACTCTTCATTATATTTTCTAAATCATAAAAAACATAAATAAGACTTAATTAGTGATTATTGAATTCCCCAGAAGTACTTTAAACATTTTAAAATAAAATAAAAAATGACAGATAAAACTTACCTCTGGATGATAGCAGAGAGATGCTTGTATCATTTACAATTTCCAATTTTCGGCCAGCTTCAATAGATAACCGCAAATTCACTGCAAGTCCAGTTTGGGAATTATGTTATGGCTACACATAGTAGCACCGATTATTTGGCATTACGGTTGAAATTTATCGCTATAAATGCGTCAAAACGGTCATGAGCTATTTAGGATTTGACTCGAAAAAGTTCGTTCTAATTATTCAAAAAACTTGCTGAACTCAAGCTTACTACTTATTACCTCGTTTATTAAAAAAGCTAGTCCACCTTGAACTCGAGATGATAGAGGCAAGTGTTTTTTATTTTTCTTTAACTATAAATTGTAAACCAGCCAAGTACACCTTTATTGATCTCAGCTCAACTGGGCTCAGTTTTTTATACATTGGAAATGCTTTTTCAAATGAAGTTGGAACAAGTAGTTTGAGAGCTTTGGAGGTTTTTATATTAGAGTACTGTGATTCTCTGAACAATTAGAAGCTGATCAATGGACAAAAACTCTGAAACTTAGTTTGAACTGAAAGAAGTGTAAGAATGTGGATACTTACAAACTCGTAGAGAACCCAAATAAGGCTTAAAAACTGTGCAGAAGCTGAATGCAATGAGGAAGAAAATGACGAGTCCCCCATATCCCAACTTCTGTTTCTCATGCTTGCTAAAGCTTCTGGAAAGTAAAGTATCGTACATCATTTCTTGCTTACTTCACTAAACCAAAACAACCTTCTGTTTCTTGCTTGCTTATTTTGTGCTTATAGACATGATATATAATTATTACAATTAGAAGCAAAGATGTTCAAGAATCGAAAATTGAACAATAAGCAATTTTTGGCGCTTTAGTTAGTGCAAGAATACAAGGTGAGAGTTATAATTATAATTATCTTATGTAACAGAACTATTGCTTCACACGTATTAAGCAATTAAGCTCTCAATAATGATTCTCCAAATTTATCAAATGGGTTGAAAGGGACTTTGTGGGGTTGACTTGTGACAAACATGTTTCTTTCTATATATATATATATATAGGCTGATTGGTTAGGTGATATATATATATGCATTTTTCTGAAATTTAAAAGCAGGCTTTGGATTCCAGCTTTGAAAGCTATGAACCAACTAAAATGAGTAGAATATTTGAATTAATATTTATTGTTTCAGAAACATATACAGAGCCAATTCCGCAAATCTTCTGCTCTAGTTAAGTAGACACATCAAGCAAGTAATTTACTCCATTGTGTCGGTGTAAGCTAAAAACCATTCTTGCTTAGCGAAGCAAGCAAGCCAAGAATTTTTTTTTTTGAATTAACCTAAACCAACCAAATATCCATCTCTACTTATAGCTATTCATAAAAGTCTATATTTTTCTTTGAAAATAAACCTTTTATATGTGAAAATAAAATTCCAAAAAGCTACTATAATTTCTTTTCTTTTTTTTTTTTTTAATTTGAACCGGAAAACTGATTATCAATAAAATGCCAAACAAATTAATGGATGGATAAAAGTTGAAGGATAACTTAGCATCTTACACTATTTAGCAATTATTTTTGTGATGATGGCCCTAATTAATCAAGTGGATCGATTTCCAATTAAGCAATAAAGTTTCTTGTAATAACTTGAATAACAAGTTATATATAGTAAATGTAGAACCTAACACATGGCTAAATCAGTAAAACATGGACTAAAAGAGCAAATAGGCACATTTGTCATCAGCAGAAAAGTGAGTTGACCCTTTGCATTTTGGACAAATGCAATTAGATTATAATTAGATGAGGCAACAAAATTACAAGTTGTTGAATAAATAGATATATAATTAGATTAGGACATGTTAACAATGTTGGGGTCCAATTTTGGTGGGATGCATGATGAGGAAGGAGTAGGAGAGGACTTTGAATAGTCACTTTTCAAAGAAATACGTGTGCTCCATAATATAAGATGTGTTGTTTTGTAGGTTTTTGGGGATATATACTTCAAAAAATCCAACCACTCTTGGCTCCATAACCACCCTAGCTAGTGCAGCTTTTGTTTTTCCTCCCTTCCTCTATGTCTCTCTCTCCATGCCTGCAAATTCTCTACTTAATTACCTAACAAGATTCTAAAATATTTGAGCATCTATCAATATCTATGAAATTAATCAAGCTTAATTGAAATTGTCAACTACTCTCCAGTTACAAGTTACATTTGGTGCAGTTACCAGAATCAACAAAAGTTGAAATGGCTGGTATTAGACTTAGGAAAATATTAGGCTACTTTTAGTCTATGGACCTAATCATACAATAAATCAATAGTTAATCATCAATTTTTTCAAAAATAGTAATCTTTATTTCTTTTTGTCCTCTTTTTTTCCTTCATTTGTGCTAAATATTTTTATTCAAGTTTCTTGGTGAATTTGAGTGAGTCCGGAAATTTAAAATAGATAGGCTTGGAGCCTACGAGGTATTTTTGTTCTAGGCTGCATTGAATTTGATAAAATAAATTGCTTATAAGTCTTTTCTCAAATACCGAATTTGAAATTTCACATTTACCTTGGGATGGGTAGCTCAAATTTATTGTATGTATATTTATAATACTTGCCCAATTTTAAAACTACAATTATTTACTCCCTTCCTTCCATAATTTTGTCTGCCTCAAATTATTGTCTTATTTTATTTTTTAAAAGTGAATAATATTTAAAATTTATTATTTTATCTTTATTTAATATGCTTTTTGTCAATAAATATAATAGTCAAACCACTATATTATCATTAACTAAATCTTGATATAAACAAAATTACCATATCAAAAGTTTTATTAATTTTAAAAACAAATTATAGTTAACTAAATATTCGTAATCTATGTGCAAGTCAAACCAGAACACAAATTATAGCTTCGCACGGTATATAATTTTTTAGAAAAAATGCGTTTTGAAATTTCTGAATTTTGTTGATTTTGGCTATTATATTCTTAAATATTAATTTGTGCATTAAGTATTTCAATTTATATTTTCAATTTTTTGAGAATTTATTTTGACACTCTTAATTAAAAGTGTTAAATATTAAACTATGAATAAATTCAAGAGTTTGGGATGTACTCTTCTATCAATAAATCAATAAAATGAGCTTTTAGCGCAAAACGAGATTATAAATTTAGTTAGAAAATAAATTTTTAGAAAAATAAACTTATTGGTTTTGAAAAGGTAATTCATTAATAATAATCTCAAGAATTATAAATAAATATATAAATTGGATATAGAACTTTATTATTAGTAGTTGTTTTCGTCGACCGCCCCCGAGCGACACGAAACACGTTCCATTGATTATTTTTTGGTGGAAAGATTTTTTTGTTTTTTGTTTTGAACAATGGTGACAAAACATTTTTTTGGATGCGATGCCGATAAATCAGTCTTATAAAACACTTTTGAATTACCACCCATTTTTTCGGCAATGGGACCGTTTCCAATTTTATTTTATAAAAATGACTCCATTTTAAACCCAATTCTATTTAAGGCCATATTATAAAAAGACTGCTCAGGCGCAACAATGCGATTCTGGGTAAGGGAATTGGGTACATCGGCCCGTTGAAAGCCGACGCCCGGAAAACCGGCTTCTTTTAACCTTACAATTTCTAATTTATTTTAGTTAGAAAAGCCAAATTATTAATTTACTTAACCCAACCCGAATGAATCGAACCGAGTTCTTATGTGGAAAATTAATTAACCATCCCAATCAAATTCAATCATCGCATCCATAATCATCCAAACCATTCAAACCAAAGCAGTTAAATCAAATGAATAAAAGACCCGCTCTTGCCTTATGGTTAAAGGCGGGCCACAAACCAAACCTAAAAATACATTGTACCCGATTAAAAAAATTTTAACCCGAAAATCAAAAACCCAAAATCATGCATAATTACATTTTAATATTCCAAACTTAATTAAATTGCAATTTGTTCACAATTAGTTGTTTTCGGATTTATTAGAAAAATTAAATTTTATTTTGTACAAAATTCGTTAATTTTTGAAAGAGCAAAAATTATTTCTGGAGCCCTAGAACAGTTGCGTCACGCAGCTGTTCTTTGGAAGAACAGTTGCGTGACGGATCTAATAGTCGAGTGACCTAACTGTTCTTAAAACTCCAGATCCATCAACCGTGCATTTTAGATCCACAATTAAAAATAGGATATTAAAAATAAAATGAAATCGTGAATATGAACAGTTCCGTCACGTAACCTTTAGATCCGTTACGGATCTGATAGCTGCGTGACGCAACTAATCTGGGTAACACTACAAAAAAATGCCATTTTGCGACCGACCAATCGGTCGCAATGGCTCATATCGGTCGCTAATTTCACTTAGCGACCGATTTGCGACCGATATCTATCGGTCGCAAAATACCTGGTCGCAAAGGTTTTTTGCGACTGATTATTTCATCAGTCGCAAATTAGCGACTGATTACTTTGAATAAGCAGTCGCAATTTTTTGTCGTGGTTTAATTGGAAATTCTGTCGCAAATTTGGTCGCAGAAAAATCTGTCGCAATTTTTTTAAATCGGTCGCAGAATGTAAATTTAAAATTTTACTTTTTGGTATCAAATTGGTCGCAAAAGTGAAAAAAAATAAAAAAAATATTATTATGAAACCATAATTTTTTCGCACCTGTGAAAATTGACATATATACATATATATCACACACGCAATTCAAGAACAATATAAAAATGTAATTTTTATTGTACTGAACAAATTAAAATATCAAAATACAAATGAAAAACTAAAAAGGTCCAAAATCAAATCTATGCTGCTGCTCATCTGCAGGATCCGATGTCGGATCTCCCGATGTCGGATCGACGGGAGGAGTAACTGCTGGATGTGATGTAGCGCCAGGAGGGGTGACCAAGGTATCGGCTGCAGCATCGGGATCAGGAGTTGGTAGTGGCTGCTGCTGAGACGTCGAAACATTTCAGTCTGTAGCAGGCGTAGGATCAGAGGAAGAAGTACCATCACCGGGCTCACTGGACAGCTGCATCACATGCGCTCTAAGCTCTGCAATCTGTCTCTACTGATCAGTAAGCTGAGCCCGTAAATCAGTATAGAGCTCGTCAGTGTGCTCGGGCTGTGGTTTTGCGCTGGCTGTAGAAGCGTGAGCTGCTGAGCTGTAGTAAAACTGTGATGCCTGAGACCCAATGCCGTATACCTTCCTCTTCTTCTCGCCCCCTACAGCCTCTAGATAAAGCGCTACCTCGTCAATTCTTGACTCAGCTTCAGATTCATCGGTCTGAGAAGTAACAATACGCTCCCGAGCTATAGTATAGTTCTCCTGAAAACAAAAAATTAATTAATCAATGCAATTGCAAGCTTTATTATATTGAACTTTATACATCTTCGCAACGAGTAGAGGGTAAATGTAAATATTATTCATTGTTACTTACACTGACGCTCACCGCACGTCTGTCGACAAATGTATTCAGATCGTGGTCCTTAGTGTGAGTGTATGTAAACACCTCAATCGGTGTGGGCTCACGACCTAATTTTTCAGCCTGTAATGAATTTTTATACATGATATATTAATATATATAGTGTCCTTTCATTAAACATCAGTTTCATGTAAAGGGACTAGTTCACTTACTAATAATCGAGCTGTCTCTATAGTAGATATTGATTCGCCTGTGTGTCGAGAAGGTCCTGCTCCATCACCGCCAGTCTCACTGCGCCTGTTTTGTGCAAATATCTCCCGCTTTCTCTTGAATGCAGGATCCTCCCAAGCCTTTTGCCAGCTCTCCCATATCTCCTGAGACACGCACTGATGCTTCTTACCGCTTCTTCTCATCCTATAGGTGAAGTCAGCATATCGATCAGTGCATATCTTCTCATAGGCTACTTTCAGCATAGCCGTAATGGCCTCGTCCCATATGAAATGTTTTTGCAAAAAATGAAATATAGCGTTTCAACACTAAGGATTTATCTTGATGAATTGTAAAACATTGAATGATGATATAACTTAAACCAAAGAGTACCTGAAACTCCTCCCAATAAAAGTCTCTCGCCTCTTGTGGTACGGCATCCCATATGTATCCTTCTTTATGCAGCTGTAGCTTGATTATCCTCAAAATTTGTCTCGCTGCTCGAGAAGATGGATATATGCTGAAAAAAAAACAGAAGTGAAATATAATTACACGAAAGCATCACAATCTGAACAAAATATGCCTGTGGAAAAATTGAATAAGTACTTACTATCCCGCTACCAAACTGAGGGTGATACGTGGATCTGATGAAGCTGCAAAAGAAGTGACAAATGTTATAAACTTTTAGATAATTAATATATAATTAAAATGACAGTTATGACATTTATGATTACCTGGCACAGTAGGTGACTGTGCAGCTGGTGGAGTCTGTACTGGTCCAAAAACGCCGGTAGAAGAGGAAGGAGTAGAAGGTTGTGATGGCGGCAGTACTGGACACTGAGCAGAGGATGAAGCCCCAGACGTACCTGAAGAAGGATGTGATGGCGGCAGTACTGGTCGCTGAGCAGAGGATGAAGCCCTGGACGTACCTGAAGAAGGATGAGGGATCGACCCTCCTCGTCCACGGGCACTGCGTCCAGGGCCACGACCTCCACGCGAACCACTGCCAAACGCGTCAGAATCAAACGCTCTGCCTCTAGCCATCTGTACTGCAGATATCAGAACCTAGATAAAATGAATTTATACAATTATATGAATTGTAGAACATGTGGTAATTATAAGTAAAGAAAGTTAATGCCATTGAAATTCTTCATTAATAATATTAATTAGATATGCATTTATCAATTTGTAACAGTAAAACTGCTCTAAGTTTTAAGTGTCTTCAATATCATCAGCTTCCTCCTCCTCTTCATCAGCTTCCTCTTCTTCATATTCGTCTTCTGAGGTACCCATGATGATTTGATCATCTTCCTCTTCATCATCTGATGCTCCTATTTCAACATAAGATCGGCTTTCATCATCCAATCTATCTGTTAAATCTTCAACAACTTGTATCGATTGTGTTTCAACCCTAACTTCTTGAAATGGCTCCGATACTGCGAGTGAAGCAGATTGTTTGGTTTCAAGTGCATGAACAACTGATCTAGCCTTGATTTTACACACTGCCATCCAATCGCATCGATCTCGTTTAAACGATGGATATGGGACATAGTACACCTGTGCAGCTTGCATTGCCAACACAAAAGGTTCATACTTTGTATATCTTCTTCTTTGATTAATATCTACCAGATTATACTTAGGATAAACCTTCGTGCCAATGTTTGGCGTAGGATCAAACCATTCACATTTGAATAAGATTGTGCACTTCATTGGTAGGCTTGGATATTCTAACTCCAAAACCTCAACCAATTTTCCATAAAAATCGTTTGACACGTCACTATAGTTTGATCCCTTTATGCACACACCGATGTTCACTGTCTTTCTGCTTCTCCCATAACCCTCAGTGTGAAACTTGTAACCATTTACAAAGTAGCCAGAGTAGGCATTAGCAACCGGTAATGGCCCTTTTGCCAGATCCGTAATAAATCTGTTACGAATACGATTCCCGAGATTCGAGCCTATGGGAAATAGTAATGACATGAGTGAGATTTAATAAATGTACATTCCATGTTATGTAGATTGAAAGTAACTTACATAATATTTGAACCATTCTGCAAATTCGGTGTCCAGCTTTGCATCAACTGCAGTATCAGTCAAATTGGGATTTTGAAGCCGTGAAAGATTGATATATTTCCTATTTATCAATGAACCAAATTAGCATAAGTATGATTTAACAACGGCCCACGTCAAGTTTAGACTGTTTACATTATGTATACTTACTGTACATATGGTGTGATCTCTTCGCAATTCAATAAAATATAGGTTTGAGCCGCTTGTATCTCTGCATCAGTCAATCGTCTTTTTTTTTTATTTACCAATCATACGCCTAGGATAGGTGAAAATTTTTAGATTTCATTGAAACTTAGATTGTACGCGATCTCCTCCGTCATCGTTACGTGGCACTCTCCGATGCTTGGTGAAAACATGTTGGTCAAAGTAGTGTGAACAGAATGTGGAAGCTTCTTCCACCAAATATGCATTGCAAATGGATCCTTCGACCTTTGCCTTATTGCGCACATTCTTTTTAATTTTCTGCAGGTGTCTGTTATTGTACAATGCCAATATGTAAGTATAAGTTCAAATAAATGATGTAATCATTAGAATGAGATGTTAGTGAATCACCTCTCAAATGGATACATCCATCGATATTGTACCGGTCCTGCTAAACGACATTCATAGGGCAAATGAACCGGCAGATGTTCCATAGAATCAAAGAAGTCGGGTGAAAAATTCGCTCCAACTTGCACATCACTACTGGGATTTCTCGCGCTAATTGGTCCATATCATCGCATCGGATAACAGTCATCGTCAATTCCTTGAAAAAGAGACTCAATTCTGTCATTGCTTCCCAAATTTTTCCTGGTAATAATTTCCGAAATGCCACAGGGATCAATCTTTGCATGAAAACATGGCATTCATGGCTTTTCATACCAAACAATCTGTACTTCCTCATGTCCACACATCTACCCATATTTGAACAGTAGCCATCTGGAAACCTTAATGATCATAACCATTCGCACAATAATTGCCTTTGGGGTTTATCTAAACAATAACATGCCTTTGGAAACTTACCAGTAAGTACAGATTGCTCGAGTTCTGGTCGACGACAAATTTCCTTCATGTCTGCTCTCGCTTTTGCATTATCCTTGGTTTTCCCTTCAATGTTCATGACAGTGTTGAACAGATCCCAGAAGATGCTTCGCTTTTTCCACTCGCTATTCCTGCCAATTCTTGTATTTACCTCATCTGCACCTAACTCTGTAACTTTCATAAGCCCTAGATCTTCAATTTCTTGTAATATTTCAGCTCCAGACTTCACAGGTGGAGGGGGTTCAACAATAGTCGTGTTCTTTCTAAAGCATTGTCGATTTCTCCTCCAAGGGTGAGATTCTGGTAAGAATTTGTGATGACAATCAAACCAACATTGTTTACCTCCATTCTTTAGTGTAAATGCATTAGTGTTTTCCATGCAATGAGGACAAGCCAATTTGCCAGCCGTAGTCCACCCAGATAACATTCCAAATGCTGGAAAATCACTGATGGTCCAAAGCAAAGCAGCTCGCATTATGAAATTCTGATTGGTCGAAATATCGAATGTTTCAACCCCATATTCCCATAAATAATTAAGTTCGGCAATCAAAGGCTACAGAAACACATCAATTTTATGTTTTGGATTAGTAGGGCTAGGAACAATAACACACAAAAACATATATTCATCTTTCATACACATTGACGGTGGTAGATTATATGGTGTCACAATGACAGGCCATGATGAATATTATTGTCCTGATTGGCCAAACGGCTGAAACCCATCAGTACAAAGCCCCAATCCCACGTTTCTCATATCAGCAGCAAACACAGGATGAATGTTATCAAAATGTTTCCACGCTTCAGAGTCTGACGGATGAATCATTATACCATCATCATATTCATGCAAAGCATGTCATGTCATGTGTTCAGCTGTCGCCTTAGATGCATATAACCTTTGAAGGTGAGGAACAAGAGGGAAATAATACATCTTCTTGAAAGCCTTCTCTCTTTATACTCTACCAGTCCCTTGACCCCGCCGTTGATATCTTGAAAGATTACAAAACTTGCATTCTCTGAATTCCGAGTCAACACCCCAGAATATCATACAATTATTACGACAGCAATCAATCTTTTCTACCAGTAGTCCCAATCCCCGAACTAATTTTTTTGTCCTATAAAAATTATCAACCATTGAATGGCCTTCAAGCAACATTTCCTTTGCTAACTGCACAAAATCATCGTAACACCTTTTTGAAAAATGGTGCTCCGCTTTCATGTGTAGTAATCGTGCAACAACAGACAGAACTAAATGATTCTTGCATCTAGGCCACAGTTCACTGTTATCTGCACTTAGCATGTCAAACAATTGTTGTGCTGCTACGTTTGGCGATTCCTCCATATTATCCCAATCACATTGTACTCTACTCGCATCAATTACCATATCATTACATTGATTACCATACAGAAATTGATAAGGCTGAACTTCTAAACTTACCGGAATGGAGTGGCCTGACCCACTGGCAACTCGAGCTTCACCATGATGTATCCATTTGTAATAATTTTCCACGAACCCATTTTTGCACAAACGAAGTTTCACTGTATCGATGTCTAAGTGTTGACGCGTAATTTTATGCCCCCACCTAACCCGGTGATGATATAAGGATAAGGAATAAAGAATCAGGGTAAACCAGAAGTGTTTTTAACCAAAAATTGAATCAAACCGGTCCAAAGGGTCTGACCTGCTCTAGGGTTGCGTCACGCAGCTATAACCTGCGTGACGGTACTCATAGTTGCGTCACGCAACTCTAACCAGGATGACATCACTTGGACAGGCCCGTGTAACGATCTGCACTACTTGTATGGATACGCGGCAACTGTATGAAAAGTAAGCTGCGTCACGCAGCTCGTGGATCCGTCACGCAGCTACTACCTGCGTGACGCAGCTCTGTTCTGTTGCCCTACCCATATAAATACAACATTTTCATTTTTAAACGGGACTTTTTCTCACTTTTCTCTGGACTTTGGTATTTTTTAGACTGAGAGAAATTTTATTGCGGCTAGGGTTTTCCCCAAGAACTCTAGTGAGTAACCTTGAGGAAGATCAAGCTAGTAGAGATAATGGATTGAAACATAAAAACCAAAAGTCATAAAAAAGAGAGAAAAAGAAAGAAAAGAAAGTTCTTATTGGTTAAACTTGGTAACAAATGCTTCTGGGATCGTGGAGTTCCATTCCTAAATCATCTAAACCGTATGCAATCCTCGAATCTGAGGGTTAGGTAACTATCTAAACCTTCCTTTTTCATTTTTAGTTGTTTATTTGTGGAATATCTTATTTTCTTAGTATTTGGTTAGTTCGGTTTTGATTAAGCAACATTTTGCCCATTTTTGAGTGTTTCTAAGTTATATTAAACATCTGTTAATAAAAAGAACACGTAAAAAGAGTAGTTTGAAAGGTAGTTACGGACCAGAGCAGCTGCGTCACGCAGCTACTACCTGTGTGACGCAACTGTTCATGTCCAAAAGAACTTGATTTTGCTTGGACCACCCGCGTGACGGAACTGTTCGTGCGCATAGTCTTTTATTTCGATTTTATGCTTTTATTTAATATTATGTTTCAATCAGTAATTAATGAATCTGGAGATTTTAATAAGGTCACGAACAGATGCGTCACGCAACTGTTCTAGGGTTACAGGACATTTTTCTTATTTTGTTCTAATTTCATGTCATTAAATAAATGTTTAATTTTAATTCAAGAAATGACCAATAATGGGCAGATTGTGTTCTAATCAAATCAAACAAATTAATTTACTATGATTTTGAGATTTTAGGATTCATTATTTATATTGTTTAAATTACATTATTAAATCTGGTTTGTGGCCCGCCTTTAACCAGAAGGCAAGATCGGGTCTTTTAATTATTTCTGCTATGAATGGATGATGAATGTGATTATGAATGATTATGAATGCAAATGAATGAACCTATTTGGGACGGTTAATTAATTTTCCACATAGGAACTCGGTTCGATTTATTCAGGTTGGGTTTAATTAAATAAATTGGCTTTTCTAAAAATAAAAATAAATTAGAAATTGTAGGTTAAAAGAGGCTGGTTTTTCTGGGCATCCGCTTCCAACGGGCCGACGTACCCAATTCCCTTACTTAGAATCGCACACGGTGCGCCTGACCAGTCTTTTTAAATAATTGGCCTTAAATAAAAATTGGGTTAAATGGAGTAATTTTTATAAATTAAAATTGGAAACGGTCCCATTGCCGAAATAATGGGTGGCGACTCAAATATTTTATAAGACTGATTTATCGGCACCGCATTCCCAAAAGGTTTTAACACCATTTTCCAATAATCATAATTACAAATAAAGAAGTTTTCCGAGGTCCCTTCCGAGGTTTGGGGATCTCAAATTTGGGGCGAAAACACTAAGAAGGCTCGATTTCGACACTTCTTGTGATTACATGGACACCTCAACTTATTACCATCCATAAAACTGGGATTACCAACTGCAAACTGTATAAACGCCTCCAATCCTTGCAGGAACTCTTGTCTTAATATCCCATTGATCTCGAACCTCCAGTACATCCAATCTCGATTATTTTGCATTTTTTTTACCTAATTAACAATGTGTTTATGAAGGGTAAATTATATGTAATTGCATTAGTCTAAACCATCCTTAAAACATGCCACTAATGTAATGTTCAATTTACACTTATAACTAACTAAGGTTATTTCTATAATAAGGGTAACTATATATAAATGTAAAATCACTAAGTTCATTTATTCAATATAAAGGTTATATATATATATATATATATATATATACCTACTATAATAAAGGTAAGTGTACCATTCTACATATTGAATTTTTTGGAAAAAAATTCAGCAGCATTTCGGCACAACACAATCAAATCTCAAATACAAAGACATTTCAATAAACACTTCTATATCATACCAACATTCTCCAAAGGCAAAATGGCCACTACTAGGCCTCCAATCCAAACTCATCATTCATTTAATAAAAACATATTTAAGAATAATAACGACAATAATATAAAATAAAGAAAAACGCAGCCAAAATTTCTCAAGAAAGAGTTGCCAATAATTAAGAACATGTAATAACCTAATATTTAAAACACACACAAAAAAAATAACAAAATAATAACTTGAATCGAACTAAACTGAATAAAATTAATTCACTTTGGTAGTTCAATTTTCTAATCTATGAATATAGTACTCTGGTGGAAGAAAAAGGGGAAAAAAAAAAAAAGAAAAAACTTCCTAGTTTAAGATTTGTGTTTCGACATATTAACTGCAACTGATTGTGCCTTAATTCTGAAATCATGTCCTAAATTATAACTTTTTTTTTTTGAAAGGATGTCCTAAATTAAGTACTTCTAGTTCTAAGATGATCCTAAAACATGGACCACCAAATGCAATATACTATATGCTTTTTTTTTTATTATTTTACTCCAATCAAGAAATTGTTTAATTATACCAATTTTAACATTATTTCATACTTTACATTAAGATTAAGATAACAAACCTTATTTTCAACTATGTTAATCCATTTATAACTATATTTACGCTAATATCAAGAAGTAATAGATATTATGAGACAAAATTCATTTCATGTGGTTCTAGCTCTATCTCTTTTTCTTTTAGCATCTTCCATTATTAATATATCATATTCACGGAGCGGAGCACATTGTTAATTAGTTATTTTTAATATATATGATAATAGTTATAATTGCCAAATACTTATGATATATCGTTGTTAATTCATTTCAACATTATCTTTTAACCTAAATACACCCATTTTTAAAATTCTTTCATAATAAAATTAAAAGAATATATAAACTGAAAAAAGAAAAGAAAATATATTTTTTGAATTGATGTCTTCTGGCATGCTCTTACATTATCTAATTATTGTTGTTCAGGTTATTATTATTTTGTTGTATATTACCTATCACTCGCTTTAATGAACACCAATCCCTTCCTTTTCAAGGATTAATGGAAGGCCTTAAACACAACCACAAATACAATATGATTTTTAAAAAGTACAAAAATTTTAAAATTTTACCTATAAAATAATGTTTTTTTATATAATTTGACCCTCCTAATTTAAAAAAAAAAAAAATTCTTTGTTCCATTACCAAAAATACTATTTTCCTACCATCAATGGACTGTTCTTTCTTTCTATTTTTGCAGACTTTCATATTGGTTATTGGTTTCCGTAGCTTGTTGAATGTAAATATGAGAATGATACTTTTTTATATAGTTTATTGAATGCAAATATGAAAATTGACGGTTCTATAATATGCAAATTACATGAAAATAGATAGTGAAATTTAAATTCCAAACTAAATAGCTTAACTGAATAAATTAGATATCTATAATTCAATTAGTTATTAGTTTCCTGAAAAGAGTAAGCTCATTGGAAAATTAGTAATATATAGCAAAATAAATTATGCGATCTTGTTTTTTTAATTAATTTTCACATGCATGGAGATGGAGACAGTGCAATTTCTCTACTTTTTTCTCACTAATTATAAAAATTTGCTTTTCTATTTCCCCTTTAATTTTCAAATTTCCTTTTCTGTAAAAGAAAAAATATATATTTTTTTAAAGTAGAAAGCATTGATTATTCATTATTGATTATATAAACTAGTACAACTATAATAATAATAATAATAATAATAACAACAACACTAACAACAACACTAACAACAACATTAACAATATTAATAATAATAATAATAATAATAATAATAATAGTAACAATAATAATAAATTGAAAAAAACACAAAAATCGCAAAAAAAAAAATTTTGAAAAAAATAAAATGCAAATCGGTCTTACCTCAAATAATGTCCAAACAGTGGCGAACGGCGTAGAGGAGTGACCGAAGCGTCAGTGGCAGCGTCACACGGGTTGGAGCGTTCTCAAGAGGGGCTGGAGCGGCGCTGCGGACGGAGGAGAGGAGAGGAGAAGGAGAAGAGAGAAAGAAGAAGAAAGGAAAGGAGAGGCCGTCGCGTTTAAAGCCCTAAAGTTTGCGACCGACCCATCGGTCGCAAACTTAATTAACATCGGTCGCAATTTTTAATTGTTCGATGTCGTTTTACTATGCGATAAAATTGCGACCGCTTTGCGACTAAAGATGTCGGTCACAAAATATCGGTCACAATTTTATTCCAGTCGGTCTCAGAACTTATCCCTATTTTTGACGCGCGCAATTTTGCGACAGAAAAACAATTGGTCACAACGCGGTCGCAAAATCGATCGCAAATCCGTAGTACTCGGGTCGCAAACCAAAAACCAAACTCACGGGAATTTTCAGCGCTAAAATCTGCGACTGTTTGCCTAAAAGTCGCAAATCGGTCGCAATTTTGCGACCGATTTACGTCGGTCACAAAAATCGATCGCAATGTGGCGTTTTTTTTTGTAGTGTAAAGAAACGATATTTTGGACATGAATAGCTCCGTCACGCAACTGCCAGGTCCGTTACGGATCTACTGGCTACGTGATGCAATTGCTCTGGTCCATGCTTACTTTTCAAACAACTTATTTACATCATTCTTTTATTTAAACATACTTTAATAAGATCTAAAAACAACCAAGAGTGAGCAGAATACCGTTTAACTAAGTTAAACTACTAAAACAATAACAAAATAAACAATACCAAATAAAAATACAAAGAAAGGTTTAAAAGAGTTACCTAACCCTCAGATTGAGGATTGTAAACAACTTAAACGCCTTAAAGAATGACGGTTAATCGTTCCAGAAGCTTTGTCTACAAGGATTTAAATGCTCACCCTTTTCTCTCTTGCTTTTTTCTTCTTTTATGATTTTCGTTTTAACCTAATTGATGTCTAATGGCTATTTTTCTTTAAAGAAACTCAGAAGAGTTTCTGGAGAAAGACCTAGCCACAAGTGTATTTTTTGACGCTCTAAAAACTAGTCCCGAATAAGAGATAAAATGATGAATTTATAGACGTAGGGCAACAGAGGATAGTTGCGTCATGCAGTTGATGGCTGCGTGACGGATCCGATAGCTGCGTGACACAGCTCACTTTCTGGACCGCTACCACGTACTCAGACAGAATGAAAAACCGTTATGTCGACATTCACGGTGACGTCATCTAGATTGGAGTTGCGTTACGCAACCGACAGTGCCGTCATGCACCTGATAGCTGCGTGACGCAACTCTTATGCAATCCAGACACATTTAAGTTGGTCTAATTTAAATCCTTGGATCAAAAGACTTCTAGATAGCAATAACCCTTCATTCCGCATCCTTGTATCCTCACTGGGTTTGGTGGGGGCATAAAGACACACGTCAACAGTAGTTAATAAAGTTCGTTGATCTTTTAATGAAATAAAAGAATTCATATCCTTTTGAATATTGAAACTAAAACTAAAACATATAAAATTAGATCTTTCCGCTTGGAGTTGATCCTGACAAAAAGTATAAATTTTCATAGCAACAACTAGTTCATTACTTGATTTGCACGTTAAAATAATAACTCCTTTGGATCTTCTATAACTAGATTGATTTTCTAATAATTTGCAATATATGATAAATATAGACGAGTTTCCATCGCTTTGTGTCAATACCATTAATGGAGGAACAAACTGCAATATTAGGCTCCATCGATCGAAGATCCACACCTACAAATTAAGATATAAAATCTTCAACCAAATAAAATCAAATATCATAGTTTTATTTAGCAATAAACCTTTACAAACAAGGGACAAAAAAAACTCCAAATATGGAGACAACTAAGAATAACAAAACAAAAAAGATAAATTAGTTATAAGAAAAACAAATCTGAGTTTTGTGCATCCCCTCCTAAGTGCCACGGGAAAGATCCGAAAGACAGAATCTAACCAGACAGGCCCATTAGTAGATTTTTCATAGAATTGGTAGGAACTACTTACGGTTCCTTTTTGTTTGATTATAGCTCAGTTTAGTACTTATGTGTGTCGAATTGGCTCTTTGGAGTGCTTTGATAGTGTGTGATGTGTTACTGTCGCCACCTTAATTTGTTTTTGTTTTTGGAGAAAATATTAAGGAAAAAACCCTGTGATTGACTCCTTTTTAATTTTGCCTTTTTAGGATAAAAGCATTAGCCTCGAGTCATTGGGTTTGGAGACTAGGTTTTCAGCTTCTTTTCGTAAGAAGAAGTCGGTTTATCAATGCATGATTATACTTATAATGCATGACAATATCAAAAATATGAAGCATTAAAAGCATAAATAATTAAAAGGTGCAATTCGGAGGGAAGCCCAATTTTAGCCTCATTTATTGAGGATTCTAGGTTGTGCATCACATTCTCCTATATCTCGATCGGTCTATTCGTTCGGGGGCTATAAGCCCCCAATTGAGTGCCATGGAAAAGATTCGAAGGACGGAGTCAATCTAAATGGGCCCATTAGTCGATTCGTCATGGAAACTGGAAGGAACTCCTTATAGTTATTATTTTGCTCGTCAGATTATGTTGATTTTTAGTTTTATGGCTCGGTTTAACGCTTAAGTGATGTCGGGTTCGCATTGATGCTTGAATATACTAATAATGTATGGTAATTATAGATAAAGCATTAAAAGAATAAATAATTGAAAAGTGTGTAATTTGGAGGGGAGCCCAACTCTAGCCTCATTTATCGAGGATTTTAGATCATGCGACACATTTCCCCAGATCTCGATCGGTCAGTTTGGTCGGGGGCCCGCTACTTAGGTTGAAATCCATAGGTATGCCTTCATACCTCGTTTGTACTAGGATCAAGGCGCATGAAGTTCTACCACCAATTAGGATGGTAAGGTTTTGAGGGTGCAACTTGTGGAGTGGGCTTAAAGCTGTGCTGGGAGGACTGGGTTTAGTTAAAAACTGATTTTATCAATTTTGTTGGATGGACCGGGTTTAAAGCATGCAATGTGCCAAACGGACCGGGCTTTATAGTTTATATGGTGTTAGATGGACTGGGCTTAATTAACAGAGATCAAGTTTAGTAAATCGAGAGATCGGGTGGTGCAAGTGTGTAGCTTCGGAGTTCCACGGTGAAAATGACCAAAGTGGTCGAGTCTTCCTCCAAATTAAGCTAAGGATGGGCACGAGGACCTAAGTATAGTCTTATAATAGTGTTAATTATTGGATTATTATTTAATTCTTAAATTAATTAATAATAAATAACTAACTGATAGCTTTAGTCTAAGGAAGACTACAATGTGATTGAAAGTCGAAAGGATTGACTTCGGAGAACCAAGTCGGGCCTTAATTCAACTAAGGAAGAAGAGCAAGGTCGCACTATATTGCCTTAGAATCATTCAAGGGAGAATGAGAGTCGTTGATGCTTGAGAGGCATTTGATCAAGCAATAAGAGGTGCTTGAAAATAAGGGGGAGAGTGCCTTTTATAGGATAAGGGGTTGCTGGGCTAAAAACAAGGCGGTACTAATGTCCTCCAAGATGGTACCAATATGATCCCAATCGATATCGATTGAGGTGCTCGGTGGACACTAGATCGATACTGATTTGGTGTTGATCGGTGCCTGCTAGGGGTAGGTCGGTACCAATCAGGGCAAATTACTGCCCTGTCCTTAGAACTTGTTTTAGGGGTTTTTGAGCTTTCTGGGTCTGTTTGAGGCCCAAACGACGTCCAATAGAGCTGATTCTTACGATGTTGAAATCGTAGTGAAATTTTTTAGAACTCGATGCTAAAATCTGTAGGTATGACTTCATACCTTGTTTATATGAGGATCGGGGTGCACAAAGTTCTACCATCGATTAGGATGGTAGGGTTTGAAGGTGCCACTCTTAGTGTGGGCTTATAAGGTGTTGGATGGACTGGACTTGACTTAGGGTGCCAGACGGACCAGGCTTGATGGTATATAAGGTGCCGGACAGATCGGGCTTAGTTGAGAAAGATTAAGTTTAGTGTTTATACCTTAGGACAAGGAGTTTGAAGGTCGGGGGATGCAAGAGTGCGGCTTCAGAGTTCCATGGTGATTAAACAACCAAGGAGGTTGAGTCTTTGTACGGCACGATGACCCGAATTAAGTCTTATATATCATAATATATTTAGCTTTGTTCTAAGGAAGACCAAAGTATGAGTGAAAGTCGAAAGGATTGAATTTTGAGAGCCAAGTCGGGCTTTTACTCAACTAAAGAAAAAGAGCAAAACCTGACTATATTGCCTTAGAATTATTCACAAAGGGAGAAATAGAGTGTTGATTCTTGAGAAGCACTCGATCAAGCAATAAGAGGTGCTTGAAATGAGGGGGGGGGGGAGTGCCATATTTAGAGGCTGAGCCTAAGCTAGTCGGTACCGAGCATGTCAACGCTGGTACCGGTCATTGCTAATCAGAGTTGCTCAGCTGGTACTAATAGGCAGGTGATCGGTATCGGCATTGGAAAACTTAGTATCAATCAGGGAAATTTACTGTCCTGCCCTTCTAGCTTGATTTTTGGGCTTCCAAGCTTTTGGGAGTCCATTCGAGGCCTAAATGATGTCCGATTAAGCTGATTCTTATGCCATTGGATCTGTAGTAAAATTTTCTAGAGCCTGGTGCTGAAAACATTGTCAAAAGTTTATCCCATCTAGAAGATTGGAGATGATCTTGGTTCGATCTTACGGAACCCGATCTCAACACTTCTAATCGAAATTTTGATCTAGAAACCATACCTAACGAGTCCTGGTGATGTTTGGAACATCCTATGAATATCTCATATGATTTTGAGAATATTTTCCCAGAATCGATCTGGTTTGACTTATTTTTTGGGTCTTTTCTATAAAAGTCTATCACCTAGGAGGACAGAACTTTGTTTTGTTGTCAGGGTCGCATTGGCTAAAATCATGCAGAATTCTAAGTCCGAATGAGTCTTGAAAAGTCTGATCTTCCAAGCAAGGGCTAGGTTTATCCTCCCCATTTTTTACAAATAGGGAGGTGGTGGAGCCTCAGTTGCTCACACCACTCATTCCTCTCTCTCTTGCTTTCTTGCCTTGTGAGACTATTTCCTTACCAAAACTCTACCAAAATGAACTCCCAATCATCCATGACTTCCTATTCCTCCTCAATAAGTGTGAGCAAATTGAGATACTTCCCAAACTTCTCGCCATTTAGGCGAGGTGAGCGAGAGCAAGTCCTTCCGTCATCAATGCTAGGGCCTGGCCAGAGGGCTGTCACTCTTCTTGTGTCGGATCTACTGTCAAAGAGCATGTGGCGCATCCAATTTGTTGCTCCACATGGCACTATCACCTATCCTATTCTGGAGGATGTTCTGGATCACTAGCCTGAGTATCCCGAGGGTGTGCCGGTATCTTCCCTTTTTCCCCTGCTTATTCAATTCTTATTCTTTGTGTCACTCACTAACCTTGAATTTTGTTTTTGATTGTGTAGCCTCCTCTAAGTTAATGCAATGGGATGACCATTCGGTTTGGTCATCTTCACGGGGAGCTGTTTGAAGCCTTGACTCAGGAGAGTTTCTTAAGAAGCCATGTCAAGGCATTGTGAGATGAGCTCCGATGTCGTCGATGCCTTAGGCTTGTTGCCCTACTGCTTTTCTTTTCTGCTTTTCTATAATAGGCATTTAGTTTACGCTCTGGTGGTTTTTGATCCCCTGTAGCACCTTTTATGTTGATGATGCTTGAGGACGTCAGATTTTTCCCAAAAAAGATTTTGGAAAGAATTGAATCGAACAGGCTTAATTTACTTTATTTCATAAAAATGGTTTTCTTATATTAAACCCGTTTAATCCTCGGAAAAAAGGTTCTCTTACTTTGGTAAGAGTTTTATTTTGGAGTCACCATCCTTATTAGGGAAAATTCTCGAATCAGCCGATTCTTTGGAATTGACTAATCCAGTTTTAAATTAGAGATAGGGCCCAGGAGTTAGGTACGAAATGGAAAGATGTTAGGCACCCATTTCGCCCGGCTAAGCTGTTCTCCTAATTGTCCATCAATTCAAAATAATTTAATAATGTAATTAACTAAAAATTGAAATGTAAAACTTTTTAGCACTTTTTGGAAAACATGTCAATCATAAATTCAATCTCATCCATACAAAAGAAAACAAATCAATAAAAGAAGGGGAGGTAAGGAGAATATAATTACAAATCACCCTAATCATTACAATCTACCCTTAAGCCCTCCAAATTTCCTAAACCCAAATAATAATTACACTAAAGTAATAATATGAATCCTTATGGACCCTTTACAATTTGGCAAATAAAAGCTTAAATAAAAAATAAGTCCAAACCACAAGCAACAAACATAAAGAATAACAAGTATCCATAGAAGTATATATTAATTACAAGATCACAACACAATCAATCATCCAACAATCATGAATATGATGAATGTAAATGATACAAGATTAAAAAATAGAGGGTTAACACAATAGCAATGAACATTAAACTAAATGACAAGAATTTAAAGGACATAAATATTAAAGAACAGGAATGATAAAATGATAGTAAAGTAAGAGACAATAATTAAATGAAGGAAATTTGAATGTTTTATCATGATTTAAGCTCATGATCATGATGTTCATCCTAGAAGGATGAACAAATCCACCAATCATTGCTCTTAATCATGTTTTATTTGTTTATTTGATCCATATATGACCAAATACGCATCACGAACCTTTTAAGGTTGGAGCTTGGCCACTGGATCACTGAATCGGGACGTTTAGTGGGTTAGAACAAGAGGTTTCTGGGCACTTATGGCATGAGTGATAGGGAAGTAGCGCACGCCATTACTGTTGACCTTGCGCCATAGAGGTGTAGAAATCCCTATTTGGTTGATCCTATGTTTCCCTCACAACCAGACCCAGAATTGGTGTTTTAAACACCGAAAAAGCAAAGAAAAAGATGAAGAAAGCATTTAAAGGTTCTTAGAAACTACATTTTATGATTTCTTTGATGATTTGCTCAAAAATGGATAAAGGAAAACTCAACATTTTGTCCTTCATCCAAAAATTCGAGATTCGAGATTCAAGATTAGAGCTTGTGTTTTTAGGATTTTAGATTATCTATAAGGGATTTTTGGTTGATTAACAATGAATTCTCAACATAAACGCAAGGTTAACACAAGTTGCCTTAGGTTTCTTTGGTTGAGTTTTTAAAGTGCAAGAGCTTCCACCTTCTTTTTCAAAAGAAATCCCCCATTTACACACTCTCAATGCCTATTTATAGGCAAATGAGGGTGGGTGGCCTCATTTTAGGGCTGATGTGGAAAAAAAATGCTACTGTCGGACCTGCAATGGGACTGATTCACTTTTACAAAATCAGGCCGTATGGCACGCAAAATGAGGCAGTGCATCGATAAGTGTGCCGAGCTAACTCGACGCGCTTCCCGGGCCCAGTTTCATTGCGAAATGCCCAGTAACCTAAAAAGGTAAAAGTGGTTAAACACATCGGTAATCTTAGACACGGACTAGTGGTCTAAAAATCAGGGTGATCAGGAATCCCAGTCCAGTTTTAAGTGTCTATAGTTTGCCCCTATTTTGATAATATTTTGCTTTTCAAGCAAAATATCATCAAAGTGTAAAGTAGATGCTTAAGTAAGAAAATACCTACCTAGTTTGCGTGACACGCACGGCTTTGGTGGAGGAAGTGCACCATCTCGGCGGCTTTGGGAGGTTGTCCTTCGGACGGTGAAAGGTGGAATGTGATGCGTCACACGAGTGATTTTAACTGGGATACTTCGATCAACCCAGTACCATTACAACATTTTACTGTTGGTGAATTTGTCAGGGTGGCTTTTGATGACTTTTGCAGCTATCTTGTGCTTGTCGACAGCTTTAACTAGGGATACTTCGATCAGTCCACTATCATTACGGCATTTGACGGTGGGTGAATTGCTTCAGGGTGGCTTTAAAAAACTTTTGTGGGTATCTTGCGCCTGTCGGCCGCTTTAACTGGGGATATTTCGATCGGCCCAGTACAATTACGGCATTTGATGGTGGGTGAATTACTTCAGGGTGGCTTTTGATGGCTACTACAGCTATCTTGTGCTTGTCAGCGGCTTTAACTGGGGATACTTCGATCAGCGCAGTACCATTACGACATTTGATGGTGGGCAAATTGCGTCAGGGTGGCTTTTGAAGACTTCTACGGCTATCTTGCGCCAGTTGGCAGCTTTGAGTTGATAATGGTCCACTTTGACAGGTTATCCTTTTAGATGGGGAGAGGCAGAATGAGATGCGCCACACAAGATGGCTTCAAGGGTGCGCCACAAGGACAGCTTCAACGGATCAATAAGTACGACACTCCGGTCAACCCGATTTCTGAAATGCTCTACTTCCGAAGATGCGCCACTTCGGACGGTTTCTAGAGATGTGCCACTTCGGACGGCTTAAGGAAAGCTCCACTTTAAAAAGTGTGCCATTCCGGACAACTTTGAGAATGCTCTGCTTCGAGAGGTGCACCACTTCAGACTGCTTAAGGAAAGCTCCACTTTGGGAGGTGCGCTACTTCGGACGGCTTAAGTTTTGAAGTGCTCCTATCAGGAGAAGTACTTGCAAAACAATTTTTGCAATGTAGGGGAAAAGAAGCTTTCCGGTCAATGATGATTAGAAATTTCTGTGATTAGGCCTAGAAAAGCATGCGTGTATGGCACGTGATTTTGCATAAAATGTATGAATTTGTATGAGTTCATGTGCATTTGTGTGATTTTGATTACTCGTGAATTTGTGTGTGTTCGTGTGAATTTTATTGGAAATTATGTCACGACATGCAAAATGGGGCGACTTACCTATGGCCAGCGGTGTGTTACCCCTGGTTAAGCAGCTAGCGGTTGATGGGTTGCCGGCTAAGTACGAGAGTTGGATGCAACATGCGGGTTTTCAGGCCAAATCAGGCCTGAAGGGTTAAGTTGGGCCCAAAGGCCCATTATTTCTTATAAAAGGTGAAAGTGACACTCATTTGTCACTTTCAACCTAACTTTCAAACCCCTCTTCTCTTTCAAACTCTCTCTTTACTTCTTCTTGCAACCAAAACTCATGGCCGTTGATAATGTTGTGGACTGGCTGCCGGGTAGCATTGTTATTGACCCCGTTAGTCGACTTGTGAGTCATGAAATGAAGCTCTGGGAGTTTATTGTAGATGCAGGGACTGCAATTAGCCTGCGGCACAATTTGTCATCCCATGTATATTGGGACTTGACCCAAGTACTCCGGAACCTTTCTTTTTATTTCACCTACATTACTAAGAATAGAAATATGCAAACATTAGGTTAGAAACATGCAAACACGCAAACATTATTAGGACACAGGTATCCCACGTCATGCATTTTTGGGTATATGGCACGCCGTTGTTGTAACGCCCCGTTTTTCCTGTGTTTCAATAGTAGTTTACCAGTCTGTGAATAGTACCACCGTTCGGAAGTTGGTATTATTTTTGGTCCGGAAAAATTACTACTTATGTTTTATATTTATTTAACATTTTTGGAGCATGTATGCATGGTTTTTATAGGTAGAAAGTAAGTAAGGAATATTTTTGGAGAATTTAGAGAATTTGTGAATAGTGAATTATGGTGTTATATTAAGTAAGGAAATTTGAGGAATTTTTTTTTTATGGAGTCAATTAGAAAGTTTTGTGGAGATAAATAATATTTTGAAGGAATTTAATTGGAGAATATTTGTAGTGACTTAATCCTAGTGACTTAGATTACTAGTGAATTAATCCTAGCCATCTAATTTGGAGAAAAGACCAAAACACCTTTAGTTGCTTTATTAAAGGCAACCATCAATTATTGAGCAACAATTTTTCCTTCTTCTTCTTTTCCTACACGTCTCCTTCTTCTTCTTCTTCTTCTTCTTCTTCTTCTTCTTCTTCTTCTTCAATTCTTACTTAGTAAACACATCAAATTCACCCATCCAACTTGATTTAAGTAATAAATCTTAGAGAGTGAAGCTAGAGAAGTAATATTTGGTGACTATTTTCAAGGAATTTGGTGATTTTCCTACTTGGGTCAAGTAAGTGATTTTATGATAAGTTATTTATTTTTGGGTTTAGAGTTTTCTTTTAGCATATACATGCCTAATCATGCTCCAATTACTTCTTTTCTTTGTTTTCTTTGTTTGATTTTGACTTTCTTACATGTAGAGGGTGGAGAGCCTTCTACAAAGGATAAGGGCAAGACCAAAGCTTGAGAAGCTTTGATTCAAGCTTGTTAAAGCTTGTTTTGAAGGTTAGAGCTTATAAGCACACTTACCTTGCTCAAATTTTTGATTTTGTGCCTTTATGCTATCATGTGTATCTTTTGGGATTTTGTATGAAATGATTGATTTGTTGAATTTTGGTTGCAATTACATGCTCTTGGATGATGTTTGATGAGTATGTATGGTGTGGTAGACATTTCTACCTTGTATCTTTGTTGTTCATGTTCCTTTCATGGTTAAAGTAAGCTGAATTTGGGAAAAATGTGTTTTTGAGTGAGATGAAGGACCATTTTTCGATCCTTTCTAATTTCCATTGTGTCTGAGTCCTTATAAAAGGTGTAGGTCTACCTCTTAGCTTTCCAACCCATCCTCTTGTGTCCAATTTGGAGATACGTAGCTCAACTTATGGCTGAAACACCCAAACTGACTCTGTTTGCGTCGGGCCACATGTATCACTGAATTGAGTGCCCATTTTGACCACTATAATGACAAGATTAGGTTCTGAGTTCTTCACAAAAGTTTTTTCCCTGTGTCTTGAGACTTCTCTCGTTCTAGATTGGTTTAATTTGAGTGTTTGGTTAAATAGGAATTCAATAAACATTGGACTTGGTTCTGCTGAATCAGGTCTGATCTATTGGTCTATGTTCTGAGCTTTTGTTTGCTATCTTATAGATGGATCTGGGCTGTGGTACCTTCATAAAATTTGTAGCATTTTGTCTTATCTTTCTAATGAATCTGATTTCAGTCAATTTGGAGACCCATAACTCAAGTTATGTCTTAAAAACCCAGCAAAGGTCAAGTTTATGAAAATGCTGAAAATTTCTTGATATATGTACTTTTATACTATATTAAGTATATATATCTATCTGAAATATTTCTTTTCAAGAAAGTGGTAATTTTTGTAAGTTGTAAGTTTGAGATATTTTGAAATGATGGGTATTTGGTAATGAAGTGTTTTGATTAAGAATTTTGAATAAGTAATAAAGTCCTTTGTGAAAGAATGATTTTGATTTGGGCTCTACTATGCATGATTGAAATGTGGTATGATGAGATTGATTTGGTTATACAAAGCTATGATCATATGCTAGGGTTATCAGCCCTTATAAATAGGCAGACATGCTTATTTGTGTGATGGGGGTGGCGCTTTCATAGGTCATGATTGTGTGAGGGGGCTGGCGCTTTCATAGGCCACGATTGTGTGATGGGGGTGGCACTAACATAGGCCGCGATCAAATCTGCTTATATTCTGTCACGCCCCAACTCTAATCAGATTTCTATTAAGCGAGCACGTTTAACCCTGGAGTTCTTCCAACTCTCTAGCCATTCCACCAAAAGGCGCCTCTAATGATTAGTTTCCCCCTTTTCGATGTATGATTCGATTCATTCCTATGTCCCACATTCCACTACCCTAGCTAGCCTGCCATCCTAGGATCGCTTTGCCGGGTCGGCATGTCACAGGCCCACCAGCTTCCGCGTGGTTCGTCCTCGAACCATACATCTACTGGAGGGGGTCCAACTCTGATACCAACTGTCACGCCCCGACTCTAATCACCAGAGGAATTGTCCGCTTTGGTGTAGTCCACGGACGCCCTACACCGCAGTGTAGTCCCCGTACGCCCTACACCTCACGGTTTTTTCACGCAGGTGAAATGGGAAACTTCCTAGGAGGTCACCCATCCTGAGGTTTCTATTAAGCGAGCACGCTTAACCCTAGAGTTCTTCCAACTCTCCAGCCATTCCACCAAAAGGCGCCTCTAATGATTAGTTTCCCCCTTTTCGATATATGATTCGATTCATTCCTGTGTCCCGCATTCCACTACCCTAACTAGCCTGCCATCCTAGGATCGCTTTGCCGGGTCGGGATGTCACATATTCATTCTGTATTAGTACGAGCCTTAACTAAAAGAGTGAAATTTTATTTTTGCTATAAAAGAATGACGACATATTTGTATTTATAATCTTCTTATTGCTTTCACAGTGTTTTCACTACATTAATGCAATTTCCGTATTTATCTAATTCAAGCACTTGCGAGATTTGCCTTGGCTATTTCTTGTTATTTTAATTGTTGGTTATTTAGCACCACTGAGTCATCCACTCAGCGCGTTGATTTTTATCACGCGCAGGTTGGAGATTGTGCTTGCTGCTTAAAGACATGAAGAGTAGCATCAGAGCTGAAGAGATATTTTGGTAGTTGATTAGTATTTTATGTAACTAAGAATTATGGCATGTATAAATAGTATATTTTTGGAGACTATATTATTTAATTTATGACTTAAGCATGTTATTGTAAATTCTGTTGGTATATATATATTGGGAGATAAATAGAAGTTAATATGTTTACATGAATGTATTGAATTGATGAATATTAAAATGTTATTGAGGACTTATGTAGTTATGAAATTATAGAAGTGCTATTGTGTTGTTTTTGGAGTTTGATGGGGTTTGGAGTTTGAATTTGAGAGTGCTT
Source organism: Jatropha curcas (assembly GCF_041381405.1). Classification (NCBI taxonomy): domain Eukaryota; kingdom Viridiplantae; phylum Streptophyta; class Magnoliopsida; order Malpighiales; family Euphorbiaceae; genus Jatropha; species Jatropha curcas. Next base: position 15,262,172 of record NC_143151.1, on the reverse strand, counting down.
TGTATTCATATGTTTGGCAACTTCTCTTTTTAGGGGAAACTCTTGCAGTTTTTCTATAGGACTCTCCCAAAGCATTTTCAAAAAAAATATTATTACTTGCTAAACTTGTGAATACTAAGTCACTTCTAATTCATAATATGATTGTATGATTTCTATGTAGGTTAGGACGGTGCCTCCGGCACCGAATGTGGCATCCACCGTCGGGTCTTTTGGGATCGGGCGGCGAGTGTTACATTTTGTGGTATCAGAGCATAGGTTTAGACGATTCTAGGATATATGATTTGGTATGAGAGTGTATCCGATTTGGAGTAATGATATAAGTGATTTAAGTTAAATACATGCCATATTAGTCTGCGTTGGGAATTTCTCTCTAATGCGAATCTGCTGGTCTTTGTAGGTATTTAGTGATGTCTCAGCACCTGCCAGATGAGGAGGTGGACAGTTATGCCCCTCCAAAGGGTGTTATGTTAGAGGGTGGTATGCCAGCCGGTGGTGTCGCTGGTGGCATTCTAGGTTCCAATGAAGAGCGCGCCTCGGCTGTAGGACAGGCTACTGCCGGTCTTATGGGGCCTAATCAGGGTGATTTGGTACAGCAGTTGGTAGCTGCATTGAGGCAGACTGCGGGAGCTGTTCCCCAGGCTCCAGTCGCACCAGCCACTGTTCCAGTTCAGTCCCCGGTAGAGAGATTGAGGAAGTATCGTGTTGAGGATTTTATGGGTCGGAGGGATGATGATCCTTCTGCAGCAGAATTCTGGCTCCGAGCTACAGAGAGGATCTTAGACCAGATGCAGTGTACTACTCCAAATAGATTGATTTGTGTTGTTTCCTTGCTGAAGGAAGAGGCTTACCTATGGTGGGAGTCTGTGGTTAAGACAGCGAGAGCCGAGGATGTTTCTTGGGATTTCTTTCTCTCTGCGTTTCGGGAGAAATATGTGGCGGAGTTATACACGGATTAGAGGATGGCAGAGTTCCTTGAGCTTAGGCAGGGACGGATGACTGTCTCTGAGTATGAGCGGGAGTTTCTGCGGTTGAGTAGGTATGCTTCTAAGTTGGTCCCTACTGAGGCAGATCGGTGTAAGCGGTTCCGGAAGGGGTTACTGGATGAGTATAGGATGCACTTGACATCCCAGCCCCATACCACATTAGCTGGTTTGGTGAAGACTGCTTCAGAGCTTGAGATTATTCGGAATGAGAGACAGGCCAGAGGTCAGAGGACCCAGCAGAGTAGTCAGTATATGAGATTGCAGAGTGCTACGTCTGGACAGACTTCAGGGGTCCAGTCTAGTAGCAAGAGATTTAGAGGCGGACCACAGATGGGGGGTCAGACCGGGTCAGACAGTTGGTCGGGGTATATTTACGAGATCAGCTCCTCAGCTACATCTGTTGCTAGTGGCGGGGGTGCTGCATGGCCAGGCCTACCAATTTGCATTCAGTGTGGCAGGAGACATGTTGGAGTGTGTTGGGGCGCTACGAGACCTTGCTTTAGATGTGGATCCACTGAGCATATGATCAGGGATTGTCCTATGACAGTGACTAGTCCAGCTCACCAGGTTGGGAATCCCTATGTTCAGAGAGGCAGAGGTAGAGGCCGTAGTGAGGGACATGGTACGAGGAGTGAGAGACTAGTTTCTGAGACTGTGGAAAGACCAGAGGCTAGAGCACAGGCGAGGGCTTATGCCATCAGGACCAGGGAGCAGCGGGATGCGCCGGATGTCATCGCAGGTACCTTCTCTATCTTTGACACTTTTGTACTTGCTTTGATTGATCCGGGCTCCATGCATTCATACATACGCATACATGTGGGTACATTGGGTAGTATGCATGCTGATACATTAGAGCACAGCGTTGAGGTTACTAGCCCTTTGGGTCAGAGTGTAGTAGTTGATCGGGTGTATAGAGATTGCCCTTTAGTCATTAACGAGTATGTATTTCCGAGTGATTTGATAGAGTTGCCTTTTCGGGAGTACGATGTGATATTGGGTATGGATTGGCTGTCTAGACATGGGGTCATTGTTGATTGCAGACTTAAGAGGATTACACTCCAGACTTCATCTGGTGAGGAGATTGTAGTTGTGGGTGAGAGGTCGGATTACCTCTCTAATGTTATTTCTACTTCTACTGCTAGAAGACTGATCCAGCATGGTTATGAGGACTACATAGCCTGTGTACTTGCTCCAGAGTCAGAATCTCCTAGTGTCCATGATATACCCACAGTATGTGATTTTCCGGATGTGTTTCCAGAGGAGTTGCCTGGTTTACCTCCTGAGAGAGAGGTTGAGTTTGGTATTGAGGTTATGCCTGGTACTACACCGATATCCATTGCTCCGTATCGTATGGCGCCTGCTGAGTTGAAAGAGTTAAAGATATAGATTCAGGAGTTGCTTAATAAGGGTATTCGTCCTAGTGTATCTCCATGGGGTGCTCCAGTATTATTTGTAAAGAAGAAGGATGGCTCACTTAGATTGTGTATTGATTACAGACAACTTAACAAAGTTACTGTGAAGAATCGGTATCCATTGCCTCGGATAGATGATTTGTTTGATCAGTTGAGAGGAGCTAGTGTATTCTCGAAGATAGATCTGAGATCAGGTTATCATCAGCTAAGGGTGAAGGCATCAGATGTACCTAAGACTACTTTCAGGACATGCTACGGTCACTATGAGTTTTTAGTGATGCCATTTGGGTTGACTAATGCCCCAGCAGTGTTTATGGACCTAATGAACCGGATCTTCCATCCTTATTTGGATCAGTTCGTGGTGGTTTTTATTAATGATATTTTGGTGTACTCTCCGACTAGAGAGGATCATGATCACCACCTACGAACAGTTCTACAGACCTTGAGAGACCGACAGTTATATGCCAAGCTCAGTAAGTGCAAATTTTGGTTGATTGAGATTGCTTTCTTAGGGCATGTTGTTTCTGCAGAGGGTATTCGGGTGGACACGAAGAAGATTGAGGCAGTGCTTGATTGGAAGCCACCTACGAATGTTACAAAGATTCGAAGTTTCTTAGGATTGGCTGGTTATTATAGAAGATTTGTCAAGGGATTTTCTCTCATTGTGACTCCTTTGACTAGACTTCTCTATAAGGATGTCCGTTTTGAGTGGACAGATAGATGCCAGAGTAGCTTTGAGAAGCTTAAGGCGATGCTTACTGAGGCTCCAGTTTTGACACAGCCAGCTCTAGGCAGACCATATGATGTTTATAGTGATGCTTCGCATCATGGTTTGGGTTGTGTGCTTATGCAGGAGGGCAAGGTGATTGCTTATGCTTCCCGACAACTTAAACCACACGAGAAGAACTACCCTACTCATGATTTGGAGTTAGCAGCTATAGTCTTCGCTTTGAAGATTTGGAGGCATTATTTGTATGGTGAGAAATGCCACTTGTATACGGATCATAAGAGCCTTAAGTATCTGCTTACGCAGAGAGAGCTTAACCTGAGGCAGCGTAGATGGTTAGTGCTACTTAAGGACTATGATTTCACCATTGATTACCACCCGGGTAGAGCTAATGTAGTGGCAGATGCACTCAGTAGAAAGGCATTAGTTGCTCTTCGTGCTATGAATGCACGCTTATCTGTGATTAGAGATGGTGCTCTTGTAGCAAAGCTTATGGTGAAACCTAGCCTACTACAGCAATTAGAGATGCACAGCAGGGTGATGAGACTATTACTGTGACATCCCGACCCGACAAAGCGATCCTAGGATGGCAGGCTAGCTAGGGTAGTGGAATGCAGGACACAGGAATGAATCGAATCATATATCGAAAAGGGGAAAACTAATCATTAGAGGCGCCTTTTGGTGGAATGGCTGGAGAGTTGGAAGAACTCCAGGGTTAAGCGTGCTCGCTTAACAGAAATCTCAGGATGGGTGACCTCCTGGGAAGTTTCCCATTTCACCTGCGGGACAAAACTGTGAGGTGTAGGGCATGCGGGGACTACACTGCGGTGTAGGGCATCCGTGGACTACACCAAAGCGGACAATTCCTCTGGTGATTAGAGTCGGGGCATGACAGTTGGTATCAAAGCCGGACCCCCTCCAGTAGATGTATGGTTCGAGTACGAACCATACGGAAGCTGGTGGGCCTGTGACATCCCGACCCGACAAAGCGATCCTAGGATGGCAGGCTAGCTAGTGTAGTGGAATACGGGACACAGGAATGAATCGAATCATATATCGAAAAGGAAGAAACTAATCATTAGAGGCGCCTTTTGGTGGAATGGCTGGAGAGTTGGAAGAACTCCAAGGTTAAGCGTGCTCGCTTAACAGAAATCTCAGGATGGGTGACCTCCTGGGAAGTTTCCCATTTGACCTGCGGGACAAAACCGTGAGGTGTAGGGCGTGCGGGGACTACACTGCGGTGTAGGGCGTCCGTGGACTACACCAAAGCGGACAATTCCTCTGGTGATTAGAGTCGGGGCGTGACAATTACCTTGTGGAAAGGCCTAGTCAGAAAGGGTGAGAAAAAGAGATTTATGATTAAAGATGACGACTGCTTGTACTTTGGGGATCGGATTTGTGTGCCTAAAATTTCAAAGTTGAGAAAGAGTATCTTAAAGGAAGCTCATAGTAGTCCCTATGCTATGCATCCTGGCAGTAATAAGATGTATCAGGATTTGAAATCACAGTATTGGTGGCTGGCGATGAAGAGGGATATCACAGATTATGTGTCGAAGTGTTTGATGTGCCAGCAAGTGAAAGCAGAGCATCAGTTTCCTTCTGGTTTGTTACACCCTACTTCTATTCCAGAGTGGAAATGGGATAAGGTTACTATGGATTTTGTGACTGGATTGCCTTTAACTCCTAAAAAGAAAGATGTTGTATGGGTAATAGTTGACAGATTAACTAAGCCGGCACACTTTCTTCCTGTTAGGACCGACTTCACCATGGAGAAATATGCAGAGCTTTATATAGATGAGATAGTGAGATTACATGGGGTTCCTTCTTCCATCATTTCGGATAGAGATCCGAGATTTACTTCTAGATTTTGGAAGAAGCTGCATGAGGCCCTGGGTACTAAGTTGAATTTCAGCACAGCTTTTCATCCTCAAACTGATGGTCAGTCAGAGCGGGTTATTCAGATTTTGGAGGATATGTTAAGAGCTTGTGCTATTGAGTTTGAGGGCAGTTGGGAGAAGTACATTCGACTTGTAGAATTTGCCTAGAATAACAGTTATCAGTCGAGTATTCAGATGGCCCCTTTTGAAGCACTATATGGTAGGAGATGTAGGACTCCACTGTGTTGGTCAGAATTGAGTAAGGGCAAGATGGTAGGTCCGGATTTGATTCGGGATACAGAGGAAAAGGTCAGAATTATCAAAGATAGATTGAAAGCATCTTCAGATCGTCAGAAATCTTATGTGGATTTGAAGAGGAAAGATATAGAGTATGCAGTGGGAGATAAGGTTTTCCTTAAGGTATCTCCGTGGAAAAGGATATTGAGATTTGGAAGAAAGGGGAAGCTTAGTCCTAGGTTCATTGGTCCATATGAGATCATTGAGCGTGTGGGTCCATTAGCCTATAGATTAGCTTTACCACCAGACTTGGATAGGATACATAATGTTTTCCACGTATCTATGTTGAGGAGGTATCGGTCCGACCCATCACATGTAATATCAGTGGAATCTGTGACTATAGAGCCAGATTTAACTTATGAGGAAGAACCAGTGAGGATACTTGCTAGAGAAATCAAGGAACTAAGAAATAAGAGAATTCCTTTGGTAAAGGTTCTTTGGAGAAACCATAAGACCGAAGAAGCTACATGGGAAAGTGAAGATATTATGAGACAACAACATCCTCAGTTCTTTAATTCAGGTGAATTTCGAGGACGAAATTCTTTAAGGGGGGAGAGCTATAACGCCCCGTTTTTCCTGTGTTTCAATAGTAGTTTACCGGTCTGTGAATAGTACCACCGGTTCGAAAGTTGGTATTATTTTTGGTCCGAAAAAATTACTACTTATGTTTTATATTTTATTTAACATTTTTGGAGCATGTATGCATGGTTTTTATGGGTAGTAAGTAAGTAAGGAATATTTTTGGAGAATTTAGAGAATTTGTGAATAGTGAATTATGGTGTTATATTAAGTAAGGAAATTTGAGGAATTTTTTTTTTTATGGAGTAAATTAGAAAGTTTTGTGGAGATAAATAATATTTTGAAGGAATTTAATTGGAGAATATTTGTAGTGACTTAATCCTATGACTTAGATTACTAGTGACTTAATTCTAGCCATCCAATTTGGAGAAAAGACCAAAACACCCTTTAGTTGCTTTATTAAAGGCAACCATCAATTATTGAGCAACAATTTTTCCTTCTTCTTCTTTTCCTACACGTCTCCTTCTTCTTCTTCTTCTTCTTCTTCTTCTTCTTCTTCAATTCTTACTTAGTAAACACATCAAATTCACCCATCCAACTTGATTTAAGTAATAAATCTTAGAGAGTGAAGCTAGAGAAGTAATATTTGGTGACTAATTTCAAGGAATTTGGTGATTTTCCTACTTGGGTCAAGTAAGTGATTTTATGATAAGTTATTTATTTTTGGGTTTAGAGTTTTCTTTTAGCATATACATGCCTAATCATGCTCCAATTACTTCTTTTCTTTGTTTTCTTTGTTTGATTTTGACTTTCTTACATGTAGAGGGTGGAGAGCCTTCTACCAAGGATAAGGGTAAGACCAAAGCTTGAGAAGCTTTGATTCAAGCTTGTTAAAGCTTGTTTTGAAGGTTAGTGCTTATAAACATACTTACCTTACTCAAATTTTTGATTTTGTGCCTTTATGCTATCATGTGTATCTTTTGGGATTTTGTATGAAATGATTGATTTGTTGAATTTTGGTTGCAATTACATGCTCTTGGATGATGTTTGATGAGTATGTATGGTGTGGTAGACATTTCTACCTTGTATCTTTGTTGTTCATGTTCCTTTCATGGTTAAAGTAAGCTGAATTTGGGAAAAACGTGTTTTTGAGTGAGATGAAGGACCATTTTTCGATCCTTTCTAATTTCCATTTGTGTATGAGTCCTTCATAAAAGGTGTAGGTCTACCTCTTAGCTTTCCAACCCATCCTCTTGTGTCCAATTTGGAGATACATAGCTCAACTTATGGCTGAAACACCCAAACTGACTCTGTTTGTGTCGGGCCACATGTATCACTGAATTGAGTGCCCATTTTGACCACTATAATGAAGATTAGGTTCTGAGTTCCTCACAAAAGTTGTTGCCCTGTGTCTTGAGACTTTTCTCATTCTGGATTGGTTTAATTTGAGTGTTTGGTTAAATAGGAATTCAATAAACATTAGACTTGGTTCTGCTGAATCAGGTTTGATCTATTAGTCTGTGTTCTGAGCTTTTTTTTGCTATCTTATTGATGGATCTGGGCTGTGGTCCCCTCATAACATTTGTAGCCTTTTGTCTTAGCTTTCTAATGAATATGATTTTAGTCAATTTGGAGACCCATAACTCAAGTTATGTTTTAAAAACCCAGCAAAGGTCAAGTTTATGAAAATGCTGAAAATTTCTTGATATATGTACTTTTATACTATATTAAGTATATATATCTATTTGAAATATTTCTTTTGAAGAATGTGGTAATTTTTGTAAGTTTTAAGTTGAGATATTTTGAAATGGTGGGTATTTAGTAATGAAGTTTTTTGATTAAGAATTTTGAATAAGTAATAAAGTCCTTTGTGAAAGAATGATTTTGATTTGGGCTCTACTATGCATGATTGAAATGTGGCATGATGAGATTGATTTGGTTATACAAAGCTATGATCATATGCTAGGGTTATCAGCCCTTATAAATAGGCGGACGTGCTTATTTGTGTGATGGGGGTGGCGCTTTCATAGGTCACGATTGTGTGAGGGGGGTGGCGCTTTCATAGGCCACGATTGTGTGATGGGGGTGGCGCTAACATAGGCCACGATCAAATCTGCTTATATTTATTCTGTATTAGTACGAGCCTTAACTAAAAAGAGTGAAATTTTATTTTTCTCTATAAAAGAATGACGACATATTTGTACTTATAATCTTCTTATTGCTTTCACAGTATTTTCATTACATTAATGCAATTTCGGTATTTATCTAATTAAAGCACTTGCGAGATTTGCCTTGGCTATTTCTTATTATTTTAATTGTTGGTTATTTAGCACCACTGAGTCATCCACTCAGCGTGTTGATTTTTATCATGCGCAGGTTGGAGATTGTGCTTGCTGCTTAAAGACCTGAGGAGTAGCATCAGAGTTGAAGAGATATTTTGGTAGTTGATTAGTATTTTATGTAACTAAGAATTATGGCATGTATAAATAGTACATTTTTGGAAACTATATTATTTAATTTATGACTTAAGCATGTTATTGTAAATTCTGTTGGTATATATATATATATATATATTGGGAGATAAATAGAAGTTAATATGTTTACATGAATGTATTGAATTGATGAATATTAAAATGTTATTGAGGACTTATGTAGTTATGAAATTATAGAAGTGCTATTGTATTATTTTTGGAGTTTGATGGGGTTTGGATTTTGAATTTGTGAGTGAATTGTATTCATATGT
>NC_143151.1:14887914-14953558 GCF_041381405.1 Jatropha curcas | reverse complement strand
AGAAGTATGGAGCAACCATGTCCTTATATATTCAAGAACAAATCACACAAGAGCTCCATGACCTTGCTTTCAACAAGTGCTATGAAGAACTTGAAGGAACACCTAAGTTTCTCACATTAATAGAAGCACAAGTTGAGTGGGAACCATGTTTGGATAGCACGCCCATGCAAGGTGGCACACCCCAGGCCATGCAAGCTCACTGCATCTCCTTTGCGCTTCTCGCGCTCGCGCAGTGAAGGTTCGCGCTCGCGAGTGTCGCTCGCGCTCGCGCATGTTGGAATCGCGCTCGCGATTTGCGCTGCCTAACTCACTGCCTCTCCTTTGCGCTTCTCGCGCTCGCGCAGTGAAGGTTCGCGCTCGCGAAGTGTCGCTCGCGCTCGCGCATGTTGGAATCGCGCTCGCGACTTGCGCTGCCTAACTCTCTGCCTCTCCTTTGCGCTTCTCGCGCTCGCGCAGTGAAGGTTCGCGCTCGCGAAGTGTCGCTCGCGCTCGCGCATGTTGGAATCGCGCTCGCGACTTGCGCTGCCTAACTCTCTGCCTCTCCTTTGCGCTTCTCGCGCTCGCGCACGGTAGGATCGCGCTCGCGAGGTGTGGTCGCGCTCGCGTATGTGAAGCTCGCGCTCGCGAAGGAAGCTAGTTAGCTTATTTTGTGTTTTTTTTTGCTTTGTTAATGGGTTGGGCCTCCAATATTTCGGCCACCCTTGATTAATTAGCCTTATTTTGTTTAGATTTAGTCAATCTTTAGTAGATTTGGAATAGATATCCAAATCCTTAAGTTGTTATGATTTTGTTAGTCAACTCCTTAGTTGGTTTAGATTTGCTAAATCCTACTCCTTAGCTAACTCTAAATCCTCTAAGGATCTGGACCTCTTAGATTAAGTATAAATAGCTTGTTATTTTGTAATTTTCAACAATCAACAATTAATGAATTAAAGACTATTTCTTCATGCTTAGGCGTGTTCATGTTTTTAGAGAGTGTGAGATTGCATTCTTCTAATTGCATCAAGAATCAAGGTAAACTTATCAATTCTTTGTGGCGTTTATCTTATTCTTTTACTCTATTATTGGTGTTCTTGCTTCTTTAAGCTTTGGGTGCCATAGAGGGGAATTTATTCTAGATCTTTGATCTATTCCAAAACTTGTCATTGAGTTCATGAAATTTATTTTCATTGGGTTTCGCGTCAGTTTGGTATCAGAGCCAAAGATTAAGGTAAATTCTTATTTATCTTAGCTCTAGGATCTGTGTTTATTTGTTTTTCTTATTCTTATTGTTCTTGTGTTTGTTTTCTTCTTCATCTTATTCTTTTATGTTTGTTTTCTTGTTTGATTGTTTCAATTCGTTTTTGTTTCAATTAAATTTAGTAATTTCGTGCTTGTTTCAATTCTGGAAGTTTAGATCCTAGATCTTGTTGTTAAAAAAAAAAAAAAAAAAAAGTATAGAAAGAAAATTTCGTCCACCATTGAAATTGCTTGTGTGGATCTTGATTTTGTTCCTGCAACCAAGAGATTTGATCCTAAATCAAAGGGATTTTTCCTTATTTTGTGGGATTTTGCCATAATTTGTGGGATTATTCCTAATCCTTAAGAGATTTGACCATATCTAGTGGGATTGTGCCTAATCCTAAGGGATTTGACCATATTTTGTGGGATTTAGTTTATCCACCATAATCTTGTGATAAAATCCAATCTTAACTACTTGTGGATAAGATAACAAAGATTAGTTGACCATATCTTTGAGATTGAGAAAATCTACTACAATCCTTGTCAAATCTAAGAATCCTACTTAAATTGGGTTGCATTAAAAAGGGAACAAGGCAGCACGCCCGTGCTACACCTCAAGCACACCCGTGCTAGATCTTGCCTACCACTTGTTGGACTAGGCCTAATTACACACGCCCGTGCTCTGTTCTAGCTCTATCTTAAAATTGTGTTCTTTTGATTTTTCTTTGTTTGCTTGCTTTGTTTTGGGTAAAATTAATTAGGTCCATATTTGGTTTGCTTTGTAGTAAGCTAAATTCATACATTATATCCTAAAATTGTCTTTTAAATTCTAGTTTCTTGTTTTTTGTGTGAACTTTCTATTGCTTCTATTACATTATTAGGGTGTGTTTGCTTGTTCACTACACTCTAATTGATCATTAAAGTAGTGCATTGTTTATGTTCTTGTGCTACTGTCCATATCGTTTTTTTGTCTTCTTTCTAGATTTTGTGCTTGCTTTTCATTGTTAAGTTTTATTCCTTGACTCTAAACGTGATCTTTGAGTTGGTTGGTTGAACTAAGATTCTGAAGTTCAATTGGAAGAATTGCAAGGAGTGATTCAAGAGTGTAAACACGTGAGGGAGTGAATTACCATTAACTCAAATCTTCTTGTGTTTTCTTTTGAATACTAACCATGAGCACAGGCAAATCTGGAGATGGTAATGATGGAATTCCAATTAAAGATCCTCAATTAAAACTCTTCATGGAAGCAATTCAAGGACAGTTTAGAACCTTCAATAATCTTGTCCAAGACATGAGGGAGGAATTGCAAGAGATAAAGGCTTCACAAAGCTCTAATACAACTAAAACTCGTCCACAAGCTAGATTTCAGGACCATGATGATGAAGAGAGTGAAGAGACCAATCCTAATAAACTTGATGGGGACTTGGGATCAATTAAGATGAGGATTCCAGAATTCAAAGGCAACAATAATGCTGAAGAATTCCTTGAATGGGAGAGAAAGGTAGAACAAATCTTTGAATGCCATAGCTATTCTCAAGAAAAGAAATCCCATCTTGCTGCTGTTGAATTCAAAGGTTATGCCATGTTTTGGTGGGAACAATTGCTGTTGAAAAGAAGAAGGAAAGGATTACGACCCGTACCACCATGGGAGATCATGAAAGAGCTAATGCACCAAAAATTTGTCCCTACTCATTACTTTAGGGATTTACATAACAAATTAGCTAGAATGGTGCAAGGAGGAAGGAGTGTTGAAGAATACTACAAGGAGATGGAGATTTGCATGGCAAGAGCCAAGATTGAAGAGGAGGAGCAAATCACCATGTCACGTTTCCTAGGGGGTCTCAATAAAGACATTGCTGATGCTTTAGAGATGTATAGGTATGAAAGCTTAGAGGAGATGGTAGATATGGCCATGAAACTTGAAAGACAGAAAAAGGGGAGATCCAACACCAACAAGTATTCCAACAACACATGGGGATCTAAATGGTCTAAAGAAGGTGAGAAGAAGGAATTTAGAGGTTCAAATTCTCAAAGGACAGATTCAACTTCAAAGGGTAAAGAAACTGTCCAAACTCCATTTAAAAGCAACAAAGGTACTTCTAACTCTACAACCCCTTCTAGAGAAATTAAATGCTTTAAATGTTTGGGGAAAGGGCATTATGCATCTCAATGTCCTAATAAAAGAGTTATGATTGCTAAAGATGATGGGAATATTAGTTCTGAATCTGAATGTAGTGATTATGATGATATGCCTCTTTTAGATGATGATAATGATGATTCAGAAAATTTAATACTTCCTGAACATGGAGAAGCTTTGGTTGCTAGACGTGCTTTGAACATGCATGTAAAAGAAGAAAGCCTTGAGCAACGTGAGAATATATTTCACACTAGATGTTTGATTAGTGGAAAAGTGTGTACTCTTATTGTTGATGGGGGTAGTTGCACTAATGTTGCTAGTGTAAACATGGTAAACAAACTGAACTTAACTTGTCTCAAGCATCCTAAGCCTTATAGGTTGCAATGGTTAAATGATTGTGGGGAGGTGAAAGTAACTAAACAGGTACTTGTGCCATTTTCTATTGGATGGTATGAAGATGAGATTTTGTGTGATATAGTACCTATGCAAGCTGGACATCTATTGTTGGGAAGACCATGGCAATATGATAGAAGAGCACTTCATGATGGATTCCACAATCGATATTCTTTGATTCATAAAGGGAAAAAGGTGGTTCTTGTACCTTTATCACCTCAAGAGGTTTATGAAGACCAAAGAAAGATAATTGAGAGAGAGAGAGAGGTTTCGGCCTTGAGAAAAAAAGAGAGTGAGAATCTGAGATTGAGAGAACAAAAGAGAGAAAAAAGTAAGGATGAGGGAAAAGAGGCCACAAAAATAACAAAACAAATTAATGGCCCAATTGTTAGTGAAAAACAAAGAGAGGAGAAAAAGAAACAGACTTTTTATGCAAGAACTAGAGAGGTTAAGTGTGCCATTGCCTTAGAGAAGCCCATATTGCTTCTTAGGTACAAGGAAGTTTTGTTTACTGAATCTAACACTAACCTTGACAATTTGCCTTCTATGTTTGTTTCTATGTTGCAGGAATTTGATGATGTCTTTCCTAGTGAATTACCAAGTGGTTTACCACCTTTAAGAGGAATAGAACATCAAATTGACTTCATTCCTGGATCCACCATTCCAAATAGGCCTGCCTATAGAAGCAATCCAATGGAAACAAAGGAGTTGCAAAGGCAAGTGGATGAACTTATGGAGAAAGGTTTGGTGAGAGAAAGTATGAGCCCGTGTGCCGTTCCCGTGCTTCTAGTACCTAAAAAGGATGGAACATGGCGCATGTGTGTTGATTGTAGAGCAGTCAACAAAATCACAGTAAAGTATAGACACCCTATCCCTAGACTTGATGATATGTTAGATGAATTGCATGGGGCAACTTACTTTACTAAAATTGATTTAATGAGTGGTTACCATCAAATTAGAATGCAACCAGGTGATGAATGGAAAACTGCTTTTAAAACTAAGTATGGTTTGTATGAATGGTTAGTTATGCCTTTTGGACTATCTAATGCACCTAGTACTTTTATGAGGCTTATGAACCATGTATTGCGTGCCTTCTTAGGAAAGTTTGTGGTTGTATACTTTGATGATATACTCATCTATAGCAAGTCTCTTAATGATCATATTGAGCATGTTAGGATAGTGTTACAAACTTTGAGGACAGAAAAGTTGTATGCTAAACTTAACAAATGCACATTTTGTATAGATAGACTTGTATTTCTTGGTTTTATTGTGAGTGCACAGGGTATTGAAGTAGATGAGGAGAAAGTGAAAGCTATCAAAGAATGGCCAACTCCCAAATCGGTTTCTGAAGTTAGGAGTTTTCATGGGTTGGCAAGCTTCTATAGAAGGTTTGTTAAAGATTTCTCTTCAATTGCAGCACCACTAACAGAAATTATCAAAAAGGAAGTTGGATTTAAGTGGGGAGAAGAACAACAAAGGGCATTCGAAACACTAAAAGGGAAGTTAACTTCTACACCTATACTTTCTTTGCCTAATTTTGATAATACTTTTGAGATTGAGTGTGATGCTTCTGGAGTGGGAATTGGGGCTGTCCTAATGCAAGAAAAGAAGCCAATTGCCTACTTTAGTGAGAAGTTGAATGGAGCACAACTCAACTATTCAACCTATGACAAAGAGCTTTATGCCTTGGTAAGAACTTTACATGTTTGGCAACACTACTTATTACCTAAAGAGTTTGTCATCCATACTGACCATGAGGCCCTAAAACACTTGAAGGGTCAAGGTAAGCTCAATAAAAGACATGGTAAGTGGGTTGAATTTATTGAACAATTTCCATATGTGATTAAATACAAGCATGGAAAAGACAATGTTGTTGCTGATGCATTATCAAGAAGATATACTCTAATTACTGCTCTTAGCTCTAAATTGCTTGGATTTGAGTATGTTAAAGACTTGTATGTGAATGATTCTGATTTTGGCAACATATATGTAGCATGTGAGCATGGAGCATTTGATAAGTTCTACAGACATGATTGACGCGGAACCCAATGAAAATAAATTTCATGAACTCAATGACAAGTTTTGGAAGAGATCAAAGATCTAGAATAAATTCCCCTCTATGGCACCCAATGCTTAAAGAAGCAAGAACACCAATAATAGAGTAAAAGAATAAGATAAACGCCACAAAGAATTGATAAGTTTACCTTAATTCTTGATGCAATTAGAAGAATGCAATCTCACACTCTCTAAAAACATGAACACGCCTAAGCATGAAGAAGTAGTCTTTAATTCATTGAATAATTGTTGTTTTAATTACAAAATAACAAGCTATTTATACTAATCTAAGAGGTCCAGATCCTTAAAGGATTTAGAGTTAGCTAAGGAGTAGGATTTAGCAAATCTAAACCAACTAAGGATAAGACTAATAAAATCATAACAACTTAAGGATTTGGAGATCTAATCCAAATCCACTAAAGATTGACTAAATCTAATCAAAATAAGGCTAACTAATCAAGGGTGGTCGAAATATTAGAGGCCCAACCCATTAACAAAGCAAAAACTCAAAAATAACTAACTAATATTTGAGAGGCAGGGAGTTGCACGGTCCAGGGCGTGTCAGCTTGCACGGGCGTGCGCGTATGGATGAGCTTCCTTCGCGAGAGGCAGTGAGGTGCACGGCCTGGGGCGTGCTAGTCGGCACGGGCGTGCGCGCATGGAAGAGTTTCCTTCGCGAGAGGCAGAGAAGTGCACGGTCTTGGGCATGCTATCTTGCACGGGCGTGCTTCTTGGGCGTGCTACCTTGCACGGGCGTGCTTCATGCAACTTGATCTTCTTTGGCAAGTCAGAGGCTTGCACGGTCTTGGGCGTGCCACCTTGCACGGGCGTGCTAACATAGCACTGTCTAGGCATGCCATAGGCTGGAAATTCAGGTTCCAACTCCACATGTGCCTCCATCAATGTGAGAAACTTAGGTGTTCCCCATGCTTCCTCAAGCTCTATGTTTGAGTGGTAGCCATTCCGTATCAATGATGGATATTTGTTTAAGAACAACAAACTTTGTGTGCCTAAATGTTCTATGCGTGAATTGCTTGTGATTGAATCTCATAGTGGGGGATTGATGGGACACTTTGGGGTACATAAGACTTATGATATGTTGAATGAACACTTCTATTGGCCTCATATGATTAAAGATGTAGAGAGGGTTTGTAACTCTTGTATTACTTGTAAACAGGCCAAATCTAAGTCTATGCCTTATGGATTATACATGCCTTTACCTGTTCCTAGTTCTCCTTGGATTGATATATCTATGGACTTTGTACTTGGATTACCTAGGACTAAACGTGGTAAAGATAGCATATTTGTTGTTGTTGATAGATTTAGCAAGATGGCTCATTTTATTCCTTGTCATAAAACTGATGATGCCAATAATGTTGCTGAATTATTCTTTAAAGAAGTGGTAAGATTGCATGGGGTACCAAGAACAATAGTTTCTGATAGGGATGCAAAGTTTCTTTCACACTTTTGGAGGGTTTTATGGGGTAAACTTGGAACTAAATTACTTTATTCTACAACTTGTCATCCACAAACAGATGGACAAACTGAAGTTGTGAATAGAACTTTAGAAACATTGCTTCGTGCTATTGTGGGTAAGAACTTGGAAACTTGGGAAGATTGTTTGCCATTCATTGAGTTTGCATATAATCGTAGCATACATTCTACCTCAGGTTTTAGCCCATTTGAACTTGTTTATGGCTTTAATCCACTAACTGTATTAGATCTTGTTCCTTTACCTTTGAATGAACTTTCTAATCTAGATGGTGAGAAAAAGGCAGAATTGGTGAAGTCTTTACATGAGAAGGCTAGAGCCAACATAGAAAAGAGGAACAAGCAATATGCTAATCAAGCCAACAAGGGCAGGAAGAAGTAGTACTTATGCCAGGTGATTGGGTTTGGGTACACTTTCGCAAGGAAAGATTTCCCAACCAAAGGAAGAATAAGCTAGATGCACGTGGAGATGGGCCATTCCAAGTCTTAGAACGCATCAATGACAATGCCTACAAAATAGACTTACCAGGTGAGTATAATGTTTCTGCAACTTTTAATATTAGTGATTTGTCTCCCTTTGACATGGATGCAGATTTGAGGACAAATCTTTTTAAAGAAGGGGGGGATGATACGGATCCACTACCACCAACCACCTATGGAGCTCAAGGAAACAAGGACCACAACAATGGCAATCCATTAGCACTTCCTAATGGACCAATTACAAGGAGCCGTGCAAAGAAGTATGGAGCAACCATGTCCTTATATATTCAAGAACAAATCACACAAGAGCTCCATGACCTTGCTTTCAACAAGTGCTATGAAGAACTTGAAGGAACACCTAAGTTTCTCACATTAATAGAAGCACAAGTTGAGTGGGAACCATGTTTGGATAGCACGCCCATGCAAGGTGGCACACCCCAGGCCATGCAAGCTCACTGCATCTCCTTTGCGCTTCTCGCGCTCGCGCAGTGAAGGTTCGCGCTCGCGAGTGTCGCTCGCGCTCGCGCATGTTGGAATCGCGCTCGCGATTTGCGCTGCCTAACTCACTGCCTCTCCTTTGCGCTTCTCGCGCTCGCGCAGTGAAGGTTCGCGCTCGCGAAGTGTCGCTCGCGCTCGCGCATGTTGGAATCGCGCTCGTGACTTGCGCTGCCTAACTCTCTGCCTCTCCTTTGCGCTTCTCGCACTCGCGCAGTGAAGGTTCGCGCTCGCGAAGTGTCGCTCGCGCTCGCGCATGTTGGAATCGCGCTCGCGACTTGCGCTGCCTAACTCTCTGCCTCTCCTTTGCGCTTCTCGCGCTCGCGCACGGTAGAATCGCGCTCGCGAGGTGTGGTCGCGCTCGCGTATGTGAAGCTCGCGCTCGCGAAGGAAGCTAGTTAGCTTATTTTGTGTTTTTTTTGCTTTGTTAATGGGTTGGGCCTCCAATATTTCGGCCACCCTTGATTAATTAGCCTTATTTTGTTTAGATTTAGTCAATCTTTAGTAGATTTGGAATAGATATCCAAATCCTTAAGTTGTTATGATTTTGTTAGTCAACTCCTTAGTTGGTTTAGATTTGCTAAATCCTACTCCTTAGCTAACTCTAAATCCTCTAAGGATCTGGACCTCTTAGATTAAGTATAAATAGCTTGTTATTTTGTAATTTTCAACAATTAACAATTAATGAATTAAAGACTATTTCTTCATGCTTAGGCGTGTTCATGTTTTTAGAGAGTGTGAGATTGCATTCTTCTAATTGCATCAAGAATCAAGGTAAACTTATCAATTCTTTGTGGCGTTTATCTTATTCTTTTACTCTATTATTGGTGTTCTTGCTTCTTTAAGCTTTGGGTGCCATAGAGGGGAATTTATTCTAGATCTTTGATCTATTCCAAAACTTGTCATTGAGTTCATGAAATTTATTTTCATTGGGTTCCGCGTCAGTGCTTCCCTCTGACTCTCACGAGGGAACCTCTACATTGAAGCACGCCCGTGCCAAATAGCACACCCTGGCCGTGCTTCCCTCTGACTCTCACGAGGGAACCTTTACATTGAAGCACGCCCGTGCCAAATAGCACACCCAGGCCGTGCTTGTCCCTGCCTCTCATTTAGTTAGTTAGCTTATTTTGGGTTTTTACTTTGTTAATGGGTTGGGCCTCCAATATTTCGTCCACCCTTGAATAATTAGCCTTATTTTGATTAGATTTAGTCAATCTTTAGTGGATTTGGATTAGATCTCCAAATCCTTAAGTTGTTATGATTTTATTAGTCTTATCCTTAGTTGGTTTAGATTTGCTAAATCCTACTCCTTAGCTAACTCTAAATCCTTTAAGGATCTGGACCTCTTAGATTAGTATAAATAGCTTGTTATTTTGTAAATATAACATCAATTATTCAATCAATTAAAGAGAGATTTTCTTCTTCCATGCCTTTGGCGTGTTCATGTTTTTAGAGAGTGTGAGATTGCATTCTTCTAATTGCATCAAGAATCAAGGTAAACTTATCAATTCTTTGTGGCGTTTATCTTATTCTTTTACTCTATTATTGGTGTTCTTGCTTCTTTAAGCTTTGGGTGCCTTAGAGGGGAGTTTATTCTAGATCTTTGATCTCTTCCAAAACTTGTCATTGAGTTCATGAAATTTATTTTTATTGGGTTCCGCGTCAGACTTACCAGGTGAGTATGGTGTTTCTGCAACTTTTAACATTAGTGATTTGTCTCCCTTTGACATGGATGCAGATTTGAGGACAAATCTTTTTAAAGAAGGGGGGGATGATATGGATCCACCACCACCAACCACCTATGGAGCTCAAAGGAACAAGGGCCACAACAATGGCAATCCATTAGCACTTCCTAGTGGACCAATTACAAGGAGCCGTGCAAAGAAGTATGGAGCAACCATGTCCTTACAAATTCAAGAACAAGTCACACAAGAGCTCCATGACCTTGCTTTCAATAAGTGCTATGAAGAACTTGAAGGAACACCTAAGTTTCTCACATTAATAGAAGCACATGTTGAGTGGGAACATGAATTGGTTAGCACGCCCGTGCTAGATGGCACACCCCAGGCCGTGCCCTCGTCTGACTTGCTGAGGAAAACAACTACCTTGAAGCACACCCGTGCCAAATAGCACACCCAGGCCGTGCTTCCCTCTGCCTCTCATGAGGAAACTCCTACATTGAAGCACGCCGGTGCCAAATAGCACACCCAGGTCGTGCTTCCCTCTGCCTCTCATTAAGTTAGTTAGCTTATTTTGAGTTTTTGCTTTGTTAATGGGTTGGGCCTCCAATATTTCGGCCACCCTTGATTAGTTAGCCTTATTTTGTTTAGATTTAGTCAATCTTTAGTGGATTTGGACTAGATATCCAAATCCTTAAGTTATTATGATTTTTGTTAGTCAACTCCTTAGTTGGTTTAGATTTGCTAAATCCTACTCCTTAGCTAACTCTAAATCCTCTAAGGATCTGGACCTCTTAGATTAGTATAAATAGCTTGTTATTTTGTAATTATTAACATTATTATTCAATCAATGAAATAGACTTCTTCTTCATGCTTTTGGCATGTCTTTGCTTTAGAGAGAGTGTGAGATTGCATTCTTCTAATTGCATCAAGAATCAAGGTAAACTTATCAATTCTTTTGTGGCGTTTATCTTATTCTTTTACTCTATTATTGGTGTTCTTGCTTCTTTAAGCTTTGGGTGCCATAGAGGGGGGTTTAGTTTGATCTTGGATCTCTTCCAAAACTTGTCATAGAGTTCATGGAATTTATTTCCATTGGGTTCCGCGTCACGGAGTGTGATAAGAGATGCTGTACGGAAGATGTAAGTTGGCTAGATCTGGGTGAAGAGGCCTAGTAACATCTATGACGGCACGGGGAACCCTGGAAGGACCTGTCGAGCGGGTAGGCCCAGCCCGAGATGGACCCTCAACCGAAGTGGAAGAAGAAGGATTGGCCGTAGGCCTCCTCCTCGGAGTCCTAGTCGAGGGACCCGAAGCCCGAGAAGAATTGGTGTCAAGAGGCTGGGAAGGTGCCGATCTCTGAATACTATCAAGCCGAGATCCAATGGGCTGCATAAAAAAGACTCTGCAGAACTCAGCATAATCTCCCCCCATGATGAACTCCACGTGTGGAACACCCTCAGTATGAGCATCGGTGAGTGTCATCTGCTTGCCCGCTCGCATGTCCTCGGGAGGGGGATAAGGGACAGAACGGCAGCCTCTTATCTGAAGGTCTACCCTCTCGCCCACGTAATATCGTCTCAAGACGGGGTGCGACAAGACAACTCTCCGCCGAGACAAGGCATCCGATCGCTGGAAGTGGGGATCGGCCTGAATCCAACTCTGTAGACGGGCAGTCATCGCCCCCACCTCAACCTATGAAAGATGCTAATGTGTTAATAAATCCTTTTTATTTAACATATTTAAGAATTGCTAAGCACTTACCTGCTCCAGAGTGCAAGTGTCAAAAAAGGTCCTAAGATCCCTTGGCGATTTTTTGCGCTGAATGGTATGAAGGTTTGATCAGTACCATCTCCAGGCCAAAGGCACCAGTCCTAGCCCGAGGTCAGCATGCATCAGCTCCGGGCGGGTATATGGGAAGTACTCGAATGCCCAAGTCTGCAAAAAAAAAAAAAAAAAAAAAAAAAGAGAATCAATGAGAATGACAAACAGAAAGACACAAAGGGGAATGTTCTTTACATTACCTCCCAAAAGTAGTAAGTCCCACTGACTTTACAGTGGTGCTGGCTCAGATCGCACATGTCGTCATACATACGGCTCAAAATAGCCCCGGCCCAGTCATACTCCTGAAGGTGGGCCAGATCTTCCAAGCTTTTCAAAATGGAAGGGTTGAATTTTTCCTTCCTGTTGGACCAGAAGGTCGAAGCAAAAAGTAGCAGCAATGTGAATCTGGCCACCTGGGTAGCCGTCAGATCTCCCTGTCTAAATCTAGCATATATATCAGGGGCTTGGAGGGACAGCCAGCTTCTGGAAACGCTCAAAACTGGTGTGGAAGAACTTGACCCGATAATCCGAGGCAGGTCTATCCCGATCAGCTCCACCATCTGGCCCGAGGAGATCTCTGTCCTCCAGTCATCATATAACTCGATCGCCCGAGTGCCAAAGGGGTTCCTAGAGATCACAGAAAAGTCTGTGGGGGTCATTGTCAACTCGCCCCAAGAAAAGTGGAAGGTATTGGTGGTGTCCCACCATCTCTCAGCCAAAGCACCTAGTAATTCTTTGTGGCTGCTCCGACCCACGTCAAAATGCCTCAGGTAGTCCTAATGGGACGGGCTAATAATCGCTCCAACTGGGTTGTTGTGGTCAAATATCTCGACCGGAATTTCAGCCACGGAGGTCTCACCCACATCCAATCTAATATAAGGGTCCTAAAAGGTAAAGTAATCTAAGAGTTATTCCTCGGTTCCTTACTAAGGATAATATCTTAGTTTTACCCTAGCATGCATACTAATAAAACAGTAAAATGCAAAAAAAAATAAAAATAAAAAAAATAAAGGAAGAGTAAACTTACCTGGGCGTAGATACCAGCCACGGAAGCGTGGGTTTCTGCGTCCGCTGTAAGATCAGTGTCTAGGGAAATTCCCAACGACTCCAGAAAATCCTCGTCGCTGCTGTGACCCGAAGAAGTCATTACGAAAAATGATGAGGAAGTTGAGAGGATTTGAGAGAAATCTTTGGGTTTGAAAGTTAAGAATGAATGTAAAAGTGAAACTTCAGCTATTTATAAGGAAAATAGCCAAAAGGCGGGTCTTCTGGACTCATCCGATTTTACGCCTTAAAAATTTATTTTTCAGACAACCACCGACTCCCATAAATCATTTTTTTATGGTTGCCGGTGGGGGGCAACTGTGAATAATCAAATTTTGAGGCTCAAAGAGCCTGTTGTCCCGGACTGCAAACAGTCCGGCCGGACCGGAGGCCATCCGGAAAGTTCACCGAAAGTATGCCAATATGGTATTTGAAATGTCCGGAAAATTACGAGGATCGCGGAACTGGTCCCGGAATATTTTTTGGAGGTACGGAACTCCCGAAAAAGCCTTTGGAAAGAAAAACTAGCGAGTGGGTGACAGCGGTCGCCGTCCATAGCGGCGGCGCCCGCCCTCCAGCCTGTTTTTCCCTATAAATACAGCCCCGAATCGACAGTTTTACTGACTTAGTCTGTGTTGACGGACGCTCTCTTTTCTCCTACGCTCCTTGAGGTTCTTTTACTGCTTTTTTTGCATTTAGTGTAGGCTTTTATTACTCTGCTGTTGTGATATTTGGTCACTTAATTGAATTAATTTTAATTAATATTCCCCAAACGAGGAGCTTAATCTGGAATTTTCAAACCGAAGCTAAGAAGTGGTCGTCGGTTAACTCAGGTAATAACGAAACCCTGCCCATTTAATTTCAGCATTCTGTGCATATTTCTCTTCTACTCTAAACTCAAATAACTGCATTCACACCATTCATCATCCTTGGCAGCACATTGCCTTAAGTAAATAAGTTTAGGCTAAAATGCCCGGTTAATCAATAATCGTGGTATTAATGCTAAAACTCCGAACATATTGGCTAAAGTGCCTAGTTAATTAATAACTACGGTGTAATTGCCTTTATTTCGAATAGTTCGGCTAAAAGTCCAATTAATCAATAATTGTGGCTAAAAGCCTTAATTAATCACGTTTTTGGCAACAAATTGCCTACAGTTTAATCAATCACATTTTGGCAACAAATTGCCTACGGTTTAATCAATCGCTTTTGGCAACAAATTGCCTATGATTTAAATAACCATTTTTTGGCGACAAATCGCCCAAATATCACCTTTACTTTGGCAATAAATTGCCTAAATTACATATCATCTTTTGGCACGAATGCCTTAATCATTTTGGCGACAGATCGCCCAACAAAACCCTTTTGGCACAAATGCCCTTAATCTTTTTTTTGGCGACAATTCGCCTAACCAATCTTTGGCAACAAATTGCCTAATCAAACATCATCTTTTGGCACGAATGCCCTAATCAACCATTTTGGCGACAAATAGCCCAAACATCAATTTTCAGCAATAAATTGCCCAATCAAACACGTTTTGGCAACAAATGCCTAAAACAAGAAATCAATCAATCTTTGGCAAAATGCCTAAAAAAAAACGCATGAAGCATACACACACTCATGCATGAAGCATACCCCTTCAAAATGCCTTTAAATAGGCTTTATCGAACTACGTCGGCTTTGATCTCTCATTCAAATGAAAGTACGTAGGCACATTTGGGATTTAACCCCGAGCGGCAAGTCGAAATCACCAAAACATTTTACTGGTCCAATTGCATCCATTTGCCTTGCAAAGCATTTACACTTAGGTTAGTTAATCAGCATAACATAGTCTCGGGACCCACCTCGGGTTCGTAGATTGTGCCTTAAACTTTGGGATAATTAATCTAGACTTAGGTTAATTAAAATTGGAGTCATTTAGGGTTCTTTCTTAGTTTTCCCTTATAAAAATAAACTAGGTGGCGACTTCATAAAACACATATGTGAGCATACCTCATTCTAGCACAATTTTGCCTTCGGGGGAGGGTTCATAGTTTCATAGCCATGTCTATCATCTCCTCCAAGGTATCATACCTATACATCTCTAAACCATCTGCAATATCTTTATTTAGACCTCCAAGGAATCGTGACATGGTGATTTGCTCATCTTCCTCAATCTTGGCTCTAGCCATGCAAATCTCCATCTCCTTGTAGTATTCTTCCACACTCTTCCCTCCTTGCACCATTCTAGCTAATTTATTGTGTAAATCCCTAAAGTAATGAGTAGGGACAAATTTTTGGTGCATTAGCTCTTTCATGATCTCCCATGGTGGTACAGGTCGCATCCCTTTCCTCCTTTTTAATAACAATTGTTCCCACCAAAACATAGCATAACCTTTAAATTCAACAGCAGCAAGATGAGATTTCTTTTCTTGAGAGTAGTTATGGCATTCAAAGATTTGTTCTACCTTTCTCTCCCATTCAAGGTATTCTTCAGCATTGTTGTTCCCTTTGAATTCTGGAATTCTCATCTTGATTGATCCCAAGTCTCCATCAAGTTTATTAGTATTTTCAGTATCTTCATCATCATGGGCTTGAAATCTAGCTTCTGGACGAGCTCTTGTTGTGTTAGAATTTTGTGAAGCCCTTATCTCTTGCAATTTCCTCCCTCATGTCTAGGAAAAGATTGTTGAAGGTTCTAAACTGTCCTTGAATTGCTTCCATGAAAAGTTTCATATGAGGATCGTTAATTGGACTTCCATCTCCAGACTTGCCTGAACTCATGGTTAGTATTCAAAGAGAAAACACAAAAGGATTTGAATTATTGGTAAATCACTACCTCACGTGTTTACACTCTTGAATCACTCCTTGCAATTCTTCTAATTGAACTTCAGAATCTTAGTTCAACCAACCAACTCAAAGGCACATTTACAATCAAGGAATAAAAACTTAACAATGAAAAGCAAGCACAAATTCTAGAAAGAAGACACAAAACGAGATGGATAGTAGCACAAGAACATAAACAATGCACTACTTTAATTATCAATTAGAGTGTAGTAAACAAGCAAATACACCCTAACAATGTAATAGAAGCAATAGAAAGCTCACACAAAAACAAAGAAACTAGAATATAAAAGACAATATTAGGATATAATGTATGAATTTAGCTTACTACAAATCAAACCAAATATGGACCTAATTAATTCTACCCAAAACAAAGCAAGCAATCAAAGAATAACCAAAAGAAAACAATAGTCAGAATCGTGCACGAGCATGCTAGAAAGAAGCACGGGCGTGCATGTATTGCTTAGCCTAATAAGTGAAGGTTAGGCCCTAGCACGGTTGTGCTGAGTTAAATCCCTTTTCAATATATCCCAATTTAGGTAGGATTTTAGATTTGACAAGGATTGTAGTAGATTTGCTTAATCTCAAAAGATATGGTCAACTAATTCTTGTTATCTTATCCACAAGTAGTTAAGATTAGATTTTATCACAAGATTATAGTGGATAAACTCAATCCCATAATATAAGGTCAAATCTCTAAATATTAGGAACTAATCCCACAAAATATGGTAAAATCCCACAAAATTAGGTAAAATCCCTAAGAATTAGGAACAAATCCCTCAAAATATGGTCAAATCCCTATGAATTAGGATCAAATCCCTTGGATTCAGAAACAAACAAGATCCACACAATCAATTTTAATGGTGGACGAAATTTTTATACTCTTTTTTTTTTTATCAACAAGATCTAAGATCAAAACTTCCAGATTTGAACAAGAACGAAATTAATAAATTTAATTGAAGCAAAACTCGAATTTAACTAAGCAAAACAAGAAACAAACACAAGAAACAAGATGAAGAAGAAAACAAACACAACAACAAGATGAATAAGAAAACGAATAAACACAAACCCTAGAACTAAGATAAATAAGAATTTACCTTAATCTTTGGCTCTGATACCAAACTGACGCGGAACCCAATGGAAATAAATTCCATGAACTCTATGACAAGTTTTGGAAGAGATCAAAGATCTAAATAAACTCCTCCTCTATGGCACCCAAATCTTAAAGAAGCAAGAACACCAATAATAGAGTAATAGAATAAGATAAACGCCACAAAATAATTGATAAGTTTACCTTGATTCTTGATGCAATTAGAAGAATGCAATCTCACACTCTCTCTAAAGCAAGAACACGCCAAATCATGAAGAAGAAATTGTCTTTAATTGATTGAATAATGTGAATAATTACAAAATAACAAGCTATTTATACTAATCTAAGAGGTCCAGATCCTTAAAGGATTTAGAGTTAGCTAAGGAGTAGGATTTAGCAAATCTAAACCAACTAAGGATATGACTAACAAAATCATAACAACTTAAGGATTTGGATATCTAATCCAAATCTACTAAAGATTGACCAAATCTAAACAAAATAAGGCTAATTAATCAAGGGTGGCCGAAATATAGGAGGCCCAACCCATTAACATTGCAAAAACTCAAAATAAACTAACTAGCTTAATGAGAGGCAGGGGCATGCATGGTCTGGGGCATGCCAAGGCGCACAGGCGTGCTTCAATGTAAAGCTTCCTTCGCGAGAGGCAGAAGAGTGCATGGTCTGGGGCGTGCTAGTTGGCACGGGCGTGCGCATATGTGATACGAATCTGCCATCACTCATCCATGGAACTCAAGGCAGCAAGGAGAACAACATGAAAAATCCATTAGTGCTACCTAGTGGATCAATTACAAGAAGTCATGCAAAGAAATATGGAGCAACCATGGAGATAAAGAAAGCATGGATACCTCAACTTCTAATTAAGATTCGAGGACGAATCTTTTCGAGGAAAGGGGGAATGATACGGAATTGCTATCACTCAACAATAGATCTCAAGGAAGCATGGAGAACACCTAAGTTTCTCACATTAATGGAACCACATGTTGAGCCTAACTTTGGCATAATAAGTTAGCCCATTTTTGTTAGTTTTGAGTTGTAATGTTGTTAATGGGTTGGGCCACAATAAATTGGGCCACCCTTTTATTTTTATCCTTAGTTGGTTTGGATTAATTATTCCTTATCCTTAGTTTGTTTAGATTAGTTAGTCCTTATCCTTAGTTGGTTTGGATTAATTATTCCTTATCCTTAGTTGGTTTGGATTAATTATTCCTTATCCTAGATTTGTTTAGATTTGGTCAATCTTTAGTAGATTTGGATTAGATATCCAAATCCTTAAGTTGTTATGATTTTTGTTAGTCATATCCTTAGTTGGTTTAGATTTGCTAAATCCTTATCCTTAGCTGATTTAGATTAATTATTCTAAATCCTTTAAGGATCAGGACCTCTTAGATTAGTATAAATAGCTTGTTATTTTGTAATTATTCATATTATTATTCAATCAATGAAATAGACTTCTTCTTCATGCTTTTGGGAGACCATGAAGGAGTTGATGCACCAGAAATTTGACTTTTCTACAGTAACTTTGACTCGCTACAGTGACATCGACTTGAAGGCTTGGAGTGACTTAGGCGTATTTTGTGTGTTTTATGCTTTGTTAAACCTAGATTCCTTATTTAGTATAAATAACTCGTCTTCCATGTAAGGACGGAACTTTTGATAAATTGAAAAACTTCATTTGATCAAGCTTTGCTTGTTCCATTTGCTTAGAGTGACAATGAGAGATTGCTTCCTCTAATTGCATCAAGAATTTAAGGTAAACTTATCGATTCGTTTGTGGCGTTTATCTTGTTCTTTGCTTGATTATTGGTGTTACCGTTTCCTTATAAACGTGGGGTGCCATAGAGCATTTAATCTCGATTATTGGTGTTTCCGTTTCATTATAAACGAGGGGTGCCATAGAGGCGAACTTACATCTCATCCTTTGATTCGATCCGTATCAAGGTGTTTGGTGATAGTGGATCCGTATCACCATGAGAGAAGTCATAGAGCAAGACTAACTAGGGGGATTGAGGTTAGACATAGGGCGGCATCAGGGCCAACTCTCGACCCTATTGTGTTTGAGGACTCAGGATACTTAGAAGACTTTAGAGCTATGCATACAAGGTGATGTAAATAGGTTTCTTAGACCTACAGTGCATTTTGACTAATCGGGCTAGATTTTGACTTTTGTGTTTTCACCCATGTCTAATTTTGGATCTTAACTAGGAGTGAATGGTTCGGCCTACTTTTTATAAGGCTTTCAATATATTTTATTCTATACTATATAGGGATGAACATTTGACACTAGATAATGATGCGAGGTAGATGACAAATGCCTAAATGACAGGGTTTTCATGACTTTCTTTGTCATGACTCATACTGCTTTAGAGACATGTAAGAGACAAATCATTTTGACACATGTTATGAGAAGGACACTAATTTTTACCTTTTGAGATTGCTACTTCATGCCTTAATTTTTGCCTAAACCGCCCTCATAGGTTTTCGATTTAGCAGGCTGCCCTAACTTTTTCCTAAGCTGCCCTTTCAAGTTTTCGACTTAGCGGGCTGACACTAATTTTGCCTAAGTCGCCTGCGCATGCAACTTTCAACTTAGTCCCTTTTCTCTTGTTTTTGCCTAAACTGCACTTCGCGGATTTTCAATTCATCTTTTAATTTATTCTTTTTTTTCTCTTAGCTGAAACAGTAAAAATCTGAAATTTTCATGAAAGGGGAAAAATATATTTTCATTATTATTATGACCGCATCCACAGGCTAGGCTACCTATGTATCCTGTACTTTTGGAACATATTTTCGAAAGTCAGGTCATCGTAGTTCAGCTTAATAGTGACATAAAGGGGGCAAGATTTCTTGTGTTAATGCCTGGATGCATTCACACAAAGCACCTCTTTGGCTAATCCAAATTATGAGGGCTTGTAAATTTGTTGCCATCAATTTCTGACAGGATGACAATGCCTTCGAAGAGAATCTTCTTCAGGATACGAAGGGGTTGCTCGATTCGGCTTGATTTTGCCCCGAGCACAGAAGCTCTAATTTTCTTTGAGTACAAGATATCCTTCTTTTAGTCTTGGTCCCTCTTGTTGCGCCAAGTTATTTTTTATTGATAATCCTGATTCTGATTGAGGGCTTCAAGTCTTCTTTTAACTAATCATGGTGACCTTCAACCCATTTTGCTTTGGGCAGTTGGCTTTCCCCTATGATTCAGGTCGAATGATTTTGAATGTTTACATGGAGGACTATTTCTGTCCATGAACTGATGAATAGAGCGCTGTCGTGGTTGGCATTCTAATGGAGGTCCTTTGTCCTTAATTCTTGAAGAGTTCTCTGACTTCTGTTCTCAGAGTTTTCTTTTTGATTAGCTTGATTTGTCCAGAGGTGGGAGCAATTTCTAGATTTACCCCACTCTGAAGCAGTCTAGGTACTGTCTAATGAGCTCTGTCAGCCCCATGTTTACTATAATATTGATGGATTCATATTCAGTGGTGACATTTATGTGTTTCTTTTCTCTTTTTTTTTTTTGTTGTTCATTTTTATTTTTGCCAGTAATCTCACTCAAGCTAGAGATAGTGGTAATAAGAAAATTGGAACTTTTCATTATGAATAGAAGAGCCTTGATTGACATCTACATTAGTTTTGATAAAAAGAATGCTATGGTCTGACAAAGAAGATAGAAAAGACGACACATACTCTGAGGGACAAGATTTTTAGATTTTGACTCGAACTTAGACTCTGTAGATACTGGGGTATGCTCTACGGACTCCTCCAAGGACTAGTTTTGAAAAGGCGCTTGGTTTGATGGGATCTATTTCCATCTGGATTAAGGGGGGAGACAAAAAAGGGTTTGAGTTTGCGTTGGTCATTTAAAGCATGCAACTTGGATGAAGTAATTTTATGGTGCTCAGGTCATATTTGAGGCTTTCTGGTCGAAGGAAAGTGCTTAGTTATACTGGTTCACAAAGAATCAAGGTCACTTTCTGTCTCTTAGGTTGATGCTGGGGAATGAGGTTTGTATTAATGTTCGATCTAGGTCGAACAGGAAGGATTTAACCGTTCTTGGGTAGGCTAGATAAGGGTGATAGGGTCTGCTTCCATCATAGAAAGGAAGGTTAATGTTTGCTTTGGTCAGGGTAAAAGCATGCACTTTAGTTAGGCAATTGGATGTTTCCCAGGTTAGTGTTTGAGGGGCATTTTATGGTACTCAAGTCAGGCTTGAGATTTTGGGTGTACTCAGGTCAGAGTTGAGGTTTTTGGTAATTGGTGTGCCCAAATCAAGTATGAGGCTTTGGGTGTACTCAGGTCAGACTTAAGGTTTTTTGGTAATTGGTATGCTAAAATCAGGTTTGAGGCTTTGGGTGTACTTAGGTCAGACTTGAGGTTTTTGGTAATTGGTATGCTCAGATCAGGTATGAGGCTTTGGGTGTGCTCAGGTCAGACTTGAGGTTTTTAGTAATTGGTATGCTCAGGTAAGGTTCGAGGCTTGGGTTTAGGGTGAATGCCCCCAGTTGAGGTGCTTGGGTCGAGTTCAAGCTTTTGAACGTGTTTGGAAGTGCTTATGTCAAGCCTAAGGCCTTTGAGGTGCCTAAGTTAGGATTAAGGCTTCGGGGGAGCTTAGATCGGTGTTTAAGGCTTTAGGTATAATGGTGTTTGCTCAAGTCAGTGTTTGAGGATCCGAGTGGACTCAGGTTGGTCTTGAGATTTGTAAGTGTACTTAGGTCAGATTTGAGGTTTTTGGAAAAATTGGAAGGCAATGCTCAGATCAGTATTTAAGGCTTTGATCCAGCATTGCCCACAGTTTATGTGCTTAGGTCGGGTTTAAGGCTTTTTAGTAGCTCAGGTCAAGGTTTGAGGCTTGAAAAATTGGAAGGCAATTCTCAAATCAGTATTTGAGGCTTTGATCAAGACAATGCCCTAATTTGGGTGCCTAGGTCATATTTTAAGGTTTTGGAAATTTTGAGGTGCTCGGGTGAGACTTTTTGGTAACTTGAGGGTGCTCGGTTGAGGCTTTTATGCAATTGGTAGCTCAGGTTAGGTTTTGAGGTTTTCAGGTTTTCAGGCATTTGGTAGCTCATGTCAAGATTTGAGGTATAGATTGGGGCTTTGCCCCTAGTTTAGGTGCTTAGGTCAGATTTAAGGCTTTTTAATAGCTCATGTCAATTTTGAGGCTTTTTTGTAGATTAGGTTAGTTTTGAGGCTTTTGGGAATTTTTGAGGTGCTCGAGTGAGGCTTTTTGGTATTTTGAAGGTGCTAGGTTGAGGCTTGCAGGCAATTGATAACTCAGGTCAGGTTTTGAGGCTTTTAGGCATTTGGTAGCTCATGTCAAGATTTGAGGCTTGGATCGGGGCTTTGCCCCTAGTTTAGGTGCTTAGGCCAGATTTAAGGATTTTTTATAGCTCATGTCAATTTTAAGGCTTTTTGGTAGCTCAGGTCAATTTTGAGGCTTTTGGGAATATGGAGGAGCTCGGGTGAGACTTTTTGGTATTTGGAGGGTGCTTAGATTGGTATTTAAGGCTTAAGATGGTTGGACATATCACCTCGGGTAGGGATTTGTAAATCACCGGTTGATGTTTATGTTTGACCACTGGTTGGTGTTTAGGTTAACCAGTGGTTGGTGTTTGGGTTGACTAGTGGTGGTGTTTGGGTTGACCACCGGTTGGTGCTTAAGTTGACCAGTGGTGGTGTTTTTGGGTTGACCAGTGGTGGTGTTTTTGTGTTGACCAGTGGTGGTGTTTGGGTTGACCACTGGTTGGTGTTTAAGCTGACCACTGGTTGGTGTTTAAGCTGACCATTGGTTGGTTTTTTGGTTGACCAGTGGTGGTGTTTGGGTTCACCACTGGTTGGTGTTTGGGTTGACATCTGGTTAGTGTTTAAGTTGACCACTGGTTGGTGTTTAAGTTGACCATTGGTTGGTTTTTAGGTTGACCATTTTAATGTTTGACCACTGGTTGGTGTTTAGGTTTGACCACTGGTTGGTGCTTTGGCTGACCACTAGATGGTATTTAAGTTGACCGCTAGTTGGTGCTTTGTGTTGACCATTGGATGGTGTTTGGGTTGACCACTGATTGGTGTTTAAGTTGACCACTGGATGGTGCTTAAGTTTGAAGGATCACTCTTGGTCCATAACATGTAATGTGTGAGTGCATGAATGTTATGCCAAAATGGTTTCACGATGTTCGGGTACATATAATCCTAGGGATCGATTTTAGGGTCATTACATGCTTTTGGGTGGATCAGTTTAAGGGTCCCATCCGTTAGAGTTGGAATATACCTCGTCATTTGACCATGTCATATCAAATAGAATTATTGGTACGCCAAACCCTTTACTCTACTGTAAGGAACGGAGGTGCACAGGATTAGGTGAGCAGCTTTCTCGACCCAGGACAGCTCTAAAGAAGATTGCCCCTAAGTGATAATAGCAACTTGGTTTGCTTAATTTCTAATGACGGGAAAGGATCCCAAATGATGCATCAGAATGTATGTAAAGGTGATTTCTTTATTAGATCCAAACTGGAGATTCGAAGCCTACTCGGTAGTCCTCTTACTATATTTTTTAGTTTGAAAAAATATTTTAAGTCTCCAGTGGAGTCGACAGTTGTGAGCCCCCTTCCGAGCGCCATAGGAAAAATCCAAATGGCAGAGTCTAGCTAGACGGGCCCATTGGACTGTTCATCACGGAAACTAGGAGGAACTCCCTATGTTTCCTTTTTTGTTTGATTAGGTCAAATTATGGCTCAGTTTAGCACTTAAGTGATGTCGGATTGGCTCTTTGGAGCGCTTTGACTGTGTGTGAGGTGTGAGAGAGAGTCACCACCTTAATTTATTTTTGTTTTCGGAGAAAAGATTAAGGAAAAAACCCCGTTTTGGACTTCATTTTCAGTTTGCCTTTTAGGATAAAATGCACTAGCCTCAAATTATTGGGTTAGGGACTAGGTTTTCGGCTTCTTTCGAAATGAATCAACGGTTTGGATCAGAATTAAGAAATCAAAAATCAGTGTTTTGCATGAATGTCAGTTTATCGATGCATGGTCATACTAATAATGCATGGCAATTATAGACAAAGCATTTAAAGGCATAAATTATTGAAAAGTGTGTAATTCGGAGGGGAACCCGACTCTAGCCTCGTTTATCGAGGATTCTAGGTCATGCGACACATTTCCCAAATCTCGACCAGTCAGTTTAGTCGGAGGCCCGCTACCTAGGTTGAAATTCGTAGTATTCCTTCGTACCTCATTTGTATGAGGATCAGGAAGCACGAAGTTCTACCATCAATTAGGATGGTAGGGTTTTAGAGGTGCCACTAGGGGAGTGGGGTTATAAGGTGCCGGATAGATCGGGCTTTGGTTTGAAAACTGGTTTTGTGGTTTTGCTAGGGGGATCGAGCTTTGTATGCCGGACGGACCGAGCTTAAAGCATACAAAGTGCCGGGTGGACCGGGCTTGATAGTTGATAAGGTGCCGGACAAACCAAGCTTAATTAACAAAGTTTTGAGTTGGAGTGATTATACCCTGATGCTTGTGACGCAGCCGGATCGGAGCTCTATAGTTGGTAATTGACTAAAGAGGTCAAGTCTTCCTAAAAAATAAGCTAAGATAGGGCACGAGGACCCGAATTAGTGTTTTGTATTTAATAGTGTTAATTGACGGATTATTAATTAATTCTTAAATTAATAAATAATAAATCAACTCACTAATAGATTTGGTCTAAGGAAGGCCAAAATAAGATTGAAAGTCGAAAAGATCGACTTTAAGTACCAAGTCGAGCTTTAACCCAACTAAAGAAGAAGAGCAAAGTCAAACAATATTGCCTTAGAATCGTTAAAAAGGGAGAATGAGAGTCGTTGATGCTTGAGACGCGCTTGATCAACCAACAAGAGGTGAGGAAATGAGGGGGAGAAGTGCCTTTTTATAAGCGAAAGAGTTGCCTAGCGTGCCAAAATTGATGCCGAGCACCTCAAAATCGGTACCGGCCTATCCTCCTCTGGCAGCCATGTTCAGTACAAATTCACTAATAGATTTGGTCTAAGGAAGGCCAAAATAAGATTGAAAGTCGAAAAGATCGACTTTAAGTACCAAGTCGAGCTTTAACCCAACTAAAGAAGAAGAGCAAAGTCAAACAATATTGCCTTAGAATCGTTAAAAAGGGAGAATGAGAGTCGTTGATGCTTGAGACGCGCTTGATCAACCAACAAGAGGTGAGGAAATGAGGGGGAGAAGTGCCTTTTTATAAGCGAAAGAGTTGCCTAGCGTGCCAAAATTGATGCCGAGCACCTCAAAATCGGTACCGGCCTATCCTCCTCTGGCAGCCATGTTCGGTACAAATTCAGAGGTGGTCGGTACCATTTTGGGGGGTCCCCAGCACCAATCTAGGGGTCCTTGGTACCTGTGCCGTCTAGTCTAATTTTTCACGCAGTTTCGCTTTCAGATGCTGGTTCGAGGCCCAAATGATCTCCGATTAAGTTGATTTACAATGTGTTGGAACCATGACGGAATTTCCTACGTCTTGGTACCATGGGCGAGGCCCATCATTCCTTGGATTAGGCCTGTTATGTCTTGGAACTTAAAGTGAAGTTGTCTTTGATTTGTGAACCTTCCACTTTTAGGAGTTGGTTCAAGGTCCAAATGATACCCAATTGAACTGATTCTTAATGCGTTGGAACCGCCGTAGAATTTCCTAGGTCTCGGTACTATAGGTGGAGCCTATGGTACCTTAAGTCTAGCCTATTATTCCTTGGAACCCATAATTAGGCCTATTCTCATGCTCCAGTGTTGAAATCATGGTCAATAAATTTTTATAAGTGGTTCACTATCCAGAGTAGTTGGCGAATATAGTCCCAGTTTTCAAGAAGGAAGGATGGGTCATAATGTATTTGGATTATAGAGATTTAAATTAAGCGTCACTGAAAGATGATTTTCCACTCCCTCATATTGACATCCTGATAGACAGCGCAGCAATGATGGGATGATACTCCATTATGGATGGATTTGCAAGGTATATGATAAGGAACCGGGATCGGGAATCAAAGGAATGAGATGTAAGTTCGCCTCTATGGCACCCCACGTTTATAATGAAACGGAAACACCAATAATCGAGATTAAAACGCTCTATGGCACCCGACGTTTATAATGAAACGGTAACACCAATAATCGAGCAAAGAACAAGATAAACGCCACAAACGAATTGATAAGTTTACCTTAATTCCTGATGCAATTAGAGGATAGCAAATTCTCACAATCACTCTAATTAAGAAGAACATGCAAGAGCATGAACAATTCTGCCTTAGATTCAATTTATGCCAAAAAATCCCGTTTGACATCTTAAGGAGGCTATTTATATGCCTTAAACAAACATAACCCTAAAGAAGAGCATCTAACTAGGCTGCCTTAGGGCCAAAACACATGGGCTTAACTCTAAAACACAAAATAAAGTCATTTCCAGCCCAAAACAAACAACTTGATATTGGGCAGATTGCATGCATCATAAAACCAACCCAAAACAACTTAAATAAACACTATGAGCCCATATCCCTTACATATTAATTAGACCAAAACAAGCAACAAGGGATAAGAACACATCCAAGCCCACTAGGAAGCACCAATGGATCCATATCATTCCCCCTTTCCTCAAAAAGATTCGTCCTCGAATCTTAGTTAAAAGTTGAGGTATCCTTTTGCTTGCTAGGATCAGTCCACTTCTCCTTAGAATCCATGCCCTTTTCTTTACTCTTCTTCTCCTTTTTAGACCGTATTGAACTCCATTGTTTGCTACAACCTGAATATGCCTTTGCAACACCTTTGTCTCCATTGGATTGCTTCTATTGACTGGTTGATTTGGAATGGTGGAGCCAAGAATGAAATCGATTTGATGTTCTATCCCTCTCAAAGGTGGTAATCCACTAGGAAACTCTTCAAGAAAGACATCAGTGAACTCCTCTTTCTCTCTCTCAAGCAACTTTTTCTGATCAATATTCACTTCTTGAGGTGTCAATGGTGCAAGAACCACCTTTTCACCCTCACATGAAGATTGGGCAATCTCTTCTGGAACCACATGTTCAAAGTCCTGCAAAAGATCAACAAACACACTTGGCAAGGATGGGTTAAGATCATTAGTGGCCAAATAAGGTCCCTTACACAAAGGTGCAAGTATAGGCTGATTGTGGTACAAAGCATGTGTATCCTTATTTGCTCTAGCTATCAAACTCACATTTTTTTCTTTTTCTTTTCCCTCTTTCTTTTTATTTGCACTCAGTATATTTTCACTCATTTTATTTTTACACTCTTTTTCTTTATTTTCAACATGAAGTCTCATACTTTCATTTTTACATTGATCTACATATACTTCCTTTGACCAAACTGGTGTTAGAATGGTCTTCCGCTCTTCCTTTGTGGATGAATATCTATTGAGGTAATCCACATTCTTCCTTCCCTGCACCCTTCCTAACTCATTGTTCAAATCCTTAAAGTAACGATCAGGATTATCGACCTTCTTCTCTTCATGAGTTTGAAATCTAGTTGGTGTACCACTAGGTCGAACTCTTCTTGTATTAGAGCATTGGGCAGCTTTAAACTCCTGCAACTCCTTTCTCATATCTTGGACAGAATTGTTGAAAGTTCTAAACTGTCCTAGGATTGACTCCATTACAAGTTTCAACTGGGGATCCTCCATTTGACTTCCCTCCCCACTATTATCTCCAAATGTGCCTGCACTCATGGTTAGTGTTCAAAATAGAAATCACAAAAACATTTGAGTCAGTGATAAAGCACTCCCTCACGTGTTTACACTCCTCAATCACTCCCTGCAAATCCTCCAATTGTACTTAAGAATTTCAGGCTAACCAATCAATCTCAAAGCACGTTTAGAACACAAGGAAAATAAGCCTTAACAAAAGAAACGTAAGCACAATTCTAGAAAGAAAACTCAAACGAAATGAATGGTAGCACAAGAACAAAACAATGTACTACTTGATTATTAATTAGAGTGTTGGAACAAGCAAATACACCCTAACAATATAAATGAAGCAAAGATAGCACACAAACAAGAAATAGAAACTAGAATTTAAAAGACAATTTAGGGATATAGTGTATGAATTTAGTTTACTACAAAGCAAACCAAATATGGACCTAATTAATTCTACCCAATCAAAGCAAGCAAACAAAGAAAACCCAAAAAAAATTTTTTTTTTTAAAGGTACTGTAGCAAGTTTGCTTCTGAGTTCCTGTAGCAAGTTACTGTAGCAGACGTTTTAAGGTACTGCAGCAAGTTTGCTTCTGAGTTCCTGTAGCAAGTTACTGTAGCACACGTTTTTGACTTATATCCTCACTTAACCTACAAATGTGACCCAATTTAGGTAGGGTAAGGGCTTAACAAGGTATAAGTGGATGGTTTGTGTCTCCCAATTTCAATTTAGGTAGGTAATGAATTAATATTTAGGTGGTCCAACAATGAATTTTGTGTTTTCTCAAGATAAGATTCCAAATCAAGTCAAAATATAATATCCTTCAATTGAATGTAAGATAGACTATCAATAAATCCCCAAATCAAGTCAAAATGCCTTTAGGTTGTCCAGCAATTGTGTCTTCCAATTTCAATCTAGGTAGATATTGACTTAGTTTGTAGGTTGTCCAACAATTTTTGTGTCTCCTAATTCAACTTAAGTAGGTAATGACTTTACCAAGATTTGACTTACCTCTCTTTTTTTTTTTTTTTTTTTTTTTTTTATCAACAAGATTCAAGAAGACAAACAAATCTCCAGATTTGGTCTTTAATAACTTATAAATTCTTAATAACGTAATCAATTGTTTTTTTTTTCTTTTTAATAAACAAGCAAACAATAAGAAGATCTAAAGAGAAAACTCAGATCCAAGAACATCTAAAAGAAAAAGTCCAGATCCAAGAAGATCTAAAGAGAAAAATCTAGATCTAGAATGAAAACAAGTATTAAGATAACATCAAAGAAATTCCAGCAACTAGAAAACTCAAATTCCTAAACTAAGATAACAGAACTTACCCCAAAACTTTGATTTGGCTCTGATACCAAATGATAAGGAACCGGGATCGGGAATCAAAGGAATGAGATGTAAGTTCGCCTCTATGGCACCCCACGTTTATAATGAAACGGAAACACCAATAATCGAGATTAAAACGCTCTATGGCACCCCACGTTTATAATGAAACGGTAACACCAATAATCGAGCAAAGAACAAGATAAACGCCACAAACGAATTGATAAGTTTACCTTAATTCCTGATGCAATTAGAGGATAGCAAATTCTCACAATCACTCTAATTAAGAAGAACATGCAAGAGCATGAGCAATTCTGCCTTAGATTCAATTTATGCCAAAAAATCCCGTTTGACATCTTAAGGAGGCTATTTATATGCCTTAAACAAACATAACCCTAAAGAAGAGCATCTAACTAGGCTGCCTTAGGGCCAAAACACATGGGCTTAACTCTAAAACACAAAATAAAGTCATTTCCAGCCCAAAACAAACAACTTGATATTGGGCAGATTGCATGCATCATAAAACCAACCCAAAACAACTTAAATAAACACTATGAGCCCATATCCCTTACATATTAATTAGACCAAAACAAGCAACAAGGGATAAGAACACATCCAAGCCCACTAGGAAGCACCAATGGATCCATATCAGTATAATCAGATTCTCATGGCACTTTTGGAAAAGGATAAGACAGCTTTTATGACAGAATTCAAGACTTTCTGCTACCGGATGATGTCATTTGGCTTAAAGAACACCGGGGCTACTTATCAAAGGATGGCTGCTACAATATTTCATAACATGATTAATAAGGAGCTAGAGGTTTATATTAATGATACGATTGTCAAGACGCAGACATCAAAGGAGCATCCAGCGGCCCTAGAGGCAGTTCATGGACTGAGTAATCAAATACAAGCTACAGCTGAATCCAAAGAAGTGTGTATTCGAGGTAACTTTGGGAAAAGTGGTAGGATTTGTAGTGGGTCCGAAAGGAATACAAATCGATCCAGACAAGACTAAGGTGATCCAAGAGATGGAGCCGCCTAAGAGAGAAAAGCAAGTGAGAAGTTTCTAGGAAAGATTCAGTACATCAGTAGGTTTATATCAAAGTTGTCTACAGTATGTGATCCAATCTTTAAACTGTTAAGAAAGATCAACCAGTAAAGTGGAATGATCACTGCCAAATAACTTTCAATAAAATCAAGGAATATTTATCAAGTCCCTCGGTTTTATGCACACTAAGAGCAAGGAAACCCCTAATTCTGTACTTGACAGTGGAAGATGTTGGTATTAGAGCCATGCTAGCACAAGCTGATGAAGCGGATGCTAAGAAGGCAGTATACTACTTGAGCAAAAAGTTTCTTCCAAATGAACAGAAATATAACTTGATCGAAAGAACTTACTTAGCAAATGGCATGGGCAATCAAAAAACTTCGATACTACTTTCACTCTTATAAGGTAATAGCAGTATCAAGGATGGATCCAATCAAATATTTGTATGGAACACCAGCACTAATGGGGAAGCTAGCAAGATGGCTATATTCAACCAATTATTCTAAATTATTATTTCAAATTATATCACACGTCAACCTACTACATTATTAGGTATGGCTATATTCAACCATTTTTTTTAAATGCTCGCAGGCGTAACATGCCCAATAGAAATTAAAGTCAAGCACCAAATACCCTTTCTAATATAGCTACAGGTAAACATACCCAAATATTAATTGTAATAATAACCAATAATATTTTCTAATATAGCTTTAGGCTAACATGTTCAAAATAATAATTAAAATCAAATATAAATTTAAGTGGGCACTCCAGAAACATCTTGTCAATAATTAGGTTATTGTGCCCAAGCAATACTTAAAGTCAAATCTAAATTTAAATGGGCACTGCAGATACTTCCTGTCAACAAAAAAAAAAAAAAAAAAAAAGAGTATTGTGCCAAATCAATTAAGCCAACTCAAGGATCACTTAATCAAATCATCACAGTAACATAAATAGAACAATTAATCAAAATAAATAAAAGTCCTACCTAAATTAAAGTCTAGGCCATTTGGCCTCACTTAGAAATTAGGTCTAGAAATTATTTTTTTTAATTCTTCCACACCACAATATTCATTCATTTCCAATTGCAATAATATCAAATCAATTTCGTAGGATCATAAGAATAAATCCCAAATTATTACCATGATCACAATCAAACAAACATTAATCAAAAATTAAATTAAACATATAATTGAAGAGCACTAACCTCCAATTAGGTCTTCCCTTTGCCCTTATCAACTTTAGAAGATTCAACCTTCTCTACAGGAACAAAATAAAAAATGAAATAAAAATTACACAACAATCATAGATTTGAAATCTACTAATTTCACTTATTTCAAATATGCTATCAAAAATAAAATCTGATCTACAGATTGCGAAATGGGATCTTACCTGATTCGCGGAATGCCTTACTGCGGCTATAGCTAATTGCACCTTTTGATATGCTGATTTATTTTATCTAACTAATTATAATCTACTAATCTTGATCTTTGATTCCAAGTTTCTACAGAGGATCTCAGAAAAGCTCCTAGATCTTTTCTCTTTTTTTTTTTTTTTGTTTTTTTTTTGCTCTCTGCGTGTGTGCGTCAAGAGAGGGGCGGTACCTCTTTCTCAATGAGAGGTCGGCCACTCTTCTTTTGTTTTGGCGTTAGTTTAGGTTTTTTTAATTTTCTTTTTCTTTATTTTTTTTTTCTTTGCTTTCTTCTTTAGGCGTTGCCTTGTTTCGTCTTTTTTTTTTCTTTTTTTTCTAATAAGTGGTGCATGCCACTTTAAAATATACAATTTTTTTATTTTTTTAAAACTCTTTTATTTATTAAAAATTAATTTTGATAAATAAAATTATAAAATGTTCCATCTAATTATATTTTAACAATTAAATTCCAATAAATAATAGCAAATATCAAAAATCAATAAATAATCATTACTACCAAAAATAATTACTAATATTTATAAACAAATACTAATAATTATAATTAATTCCATTAATTACTTAAAAAAATACTAATTTAGCCTTTTAAATACCCAATACATAGGAAAATCATATTAATTTAGGAAAAATATTCTAAAATCAAATTAACTCCATTTTAATATCCAATTTCAAATAACTAGGTGCAATTAGAACTATATGGCATCAAATCTCACAATTAGGCTTCCTAAGGTATCGTTTCACAATTCGCAATCCAAAATCATTTAATGCGTGAGTAACAAACTAAAATCATGCAATGCATGAATCCCAATCAAAACTCAATAATTATGAAAATAATTTATTAGGATTGTAAATCATACCAAAACCTCAATCTGGTACTAATTAGCAATCTTGTAAGCTATTATTCATAATTTTAGAAATCAGGGGTTACAAAATGAACTGGGGTAGCCTCCTCAAGAGATATATGAAGCCGTCTCCTCCGAGTCGTCGCTGCCAGACTCCTCGGTCTCTTCAACGATAACCGGCCGACATCCAGCTCCTTGACCCTCTCGAGGCACTACGCTAACTCTCAGCATGGATTCATATATATTAGTAATTACATTTCATACATACATGGCATATGCATTGTACATTTTCCTTTTTATTGTTATTTTTATACTTACAGATACGTGCTCATCAGAGAGCCGTGCTATCGCTAATTTGAGGCGTGCTGCTTCATACAGTTGACACACCTCATTGTAATCGAGCAGAGACAGACACCTGCAGTATATGACAAAGGCATCCAATAAGATGATGAAATAATTCAAAAACAGATGTTAGAAGAAGGGAAGAGAATACTTACATGAGTACAGCCCAATAGAGACATTCAGTATGGGCTCACAAGATGGGCCTCCAACATGCCCTATGTTGGCTGGCCTTTGCGCTCCAAAACGAAAGAGAAGGAAGCACCTGGCTCGTGCTTCGACTTATAGGGATAGTCGTATTCGGAGCCTCGAAATCAAAGCCCCTCCTTACACGCTTGTCGCACTATTGGTCGTTGTAGAAATAAAGCACAGTCAGGGAATAATAGGAAAAAAATACTAGAGTAAAACCAAGAACAGAATAAAAAGGGAATAAAACTCACCTGAGCTGGGGCACCACCCTGACCCCTATCAGGCTCCTCCGCCTTAACAAAAGGGTCAAACTCAGACAGAGGAGGAATATGGACCAAGAGCTGAGTTCACACAAAGATGATGTAAG
Source organism: Jatropha curcas (assembly GCF_041381405.1). Classification (NCBI taxonomy): domain Eukaryota; kingdom Viridiplantae; phylum Streptophyta; class Magnoliopsida; order Malpighiales; family Euphorbiaceae; genus Jatropha; species Jatropha curcas. The sequence goes on along the minus strand of NC_143151.1, from coordinate 14,920,600 downwards.
CGCCGAATACAAAAGCAATCAAATAGTCAGTGGCAGCTGATCCTCTCCGAGCAGTTGCAATATCCTACTCCAGCCTAATAGACTGAGTGGACAGCACATAATATGGCTTATGATGAGGCACTCTCCTCTAGTCTGGGCCAGGCTTCCACTCGTACACTCTCTCTCTGAGGTAGTACATGTCGTAAAAAATAAATTAGGAAGGAGAAGCCATCTATGCTGGCACCCGACGGTCGCCTGGACCAAGTCGGTATATGTAGTCACATCCCCCATGGGTACCTCTCTATCTGAAGAAAAAGGAAGAAAAGAAAAGGAGAGAGAAAACAAATTAAAATAAAATGAAAAAAAGAAGAGAGAGAGAGAGAGAGAGAAAGAAAAAAAAAAGAACAACAGAAAAGAATCAAAATCAGAAAAAAGAAAGGAAAAAAGAAGAAAGAAAAACAAAAACAAAAAAGAAAGAATAAAAAAAAAAAGACATTGAAAAGGTAGTGATGTACCTGATCCTATGACAGGCCGTTCAACAGCTGCCGACACACTGATACCTCCGAGGTAGTATGAGCATACTTTTGGCTGAATCTCCATGCTCCACCTTGACGCGGAACCCAATGAAAATAAATTTCATGAACTCAATGACAAGTTTTGGAAGAGATCCAAGATCAAACCAAACCCCTCTCTATGGCACCCAAAGCTTAAAGAAGCAAGAACACCAATAATAGAGAAAAGAATAAGATAAATGCCACAATTAGATTGATAAGTTTACCTTGATTCTTGATGCAATTAGAAGAATGCAATCTCACACTCTCTAAAAACATGAACACGCCTAAGCATGAAAAGAAGTCTCTCTTTGATTGATTAATTGTCTGTTAAAATTTACAAAATAACAAGCTATTTATACTAATCTAAGAGGTCCAGATCCTTAGAAGATTTAGAGTTAGCTAAGGAGTAGGATTTAGCAAATCTAAACCAACTAAGGAGTTGACTAACAAAATCATAACAACTTAAGGATTTGGAGATCTAATCCAAATCCACTAAAGATTGACTAAATCTAATCAAAATAAGGCTAATTATTCAAGGGTGGTCAAAATATTGGAGGCCCAACCCATTAGCATTGCAAAAACACAAAATAAGCTAACTAATATTTGAGAGGCAGGGAAGTGCACGGCCTGAGGCGTGCTGATTGGCACGGGCGTGCTCGCATGTATGTGTGTCCCTCGCGAGAGGCATAGAAGTGCACGGTTTGGGGCGTGCTAATTGGCACGGGCGTGCTCCAATTCATATATTGTTCCTTGAGAGGCAGTAGCTTCCACGGTCTGCGGCGTGCCACCTTGCACGGGCGTGCTTACCAACTCAACATGTGCTTCTATTAATGTGAGAAACTTAGGTGTTTCTTCAAGTTCTTCATAGCACTTGTTGAAAGCAAGGTCATGGAGCTCTTGTGTGATTTGCCCTTGAATGTATAAGGACATGGTTGCTCCATACTTCTTTGCATGGCTCCTTGTAATTGGTCCACTAGGAAGTGCTAATGGATTGCCATTGTTGTGGTCCTTGTTTCCTTGAGTTCCATAGGTGGTTGGTGATAGTGGATCCGTATCATCCCCCCCTTCTTTAAAAAGATTTGTCTTCAAATCTGCATCCATGTCAAAGGGAGACAAATCACTAATATTGAAAGTTGCAGAAACACCATACTCACCTGGCAAGTCTGTTTTGTAGGCATTGTCATTGATGCGCTCTAAGACTTGGAATGGACCATCTCCACGTGCATCTAGCTTACTCTTCCTTTGGTTGGGAAATCTTTCTTTGCGAAAGTGTACCCAAACCCAATCACCTGGCATAAGCACTAACTTCTTCCTGCCCTTGTTTGCTCTTTCAGCATATTGCTTGTTCCTCTTTTCTATGTTGGCTCTAGCCTTCTCATGTAAAAACTTTACCAATTCTGCCTTTTTCTCACCATCTAGATTAGAAAGTTCATTCAAAGCTAAAGGAACAAGATCTAATATAGTTAGTGGATTAAAGCCATAAACAAGTTCAAATGGACTAAAACCTGAGGTAGAATGTATGCTACGATTATATGCAAACTCAATGAATGGCAAACAATCTTCCCAAGTTTTCAAATTCTTACCCACAATGGCACGAAGCAATGTTCCTAAAGTTCTATTTACAACTTCAGTTTGTCCATCTGTTTGTGGATGACAAGTTGTAGAATAAAGCAATTTAGTTCCAAGCTTACCCCATGATACGGATCCACTACCACCAACCACCTATGGGGCTCAAGGAAACAAGGACCACAACAATGGCAATCCTAGTACATAATCTAATTCTTGTACTACTGTCCATTTCGTTTTTAAGTGTTCTTTCTAGAATTTGTGCTTACTTTTCCTTGTTAAGGTTTATTTCCTTGTGTTCTAAACGTTCTTTGAGTTGGTTGGTTGGCTTGGAAATTCTGAAGTACAATTGGAGGAATTGCAAAGAGTGGTAAGGAGTGTACACGTGAGGGAGTGTTTTTACCTTAACACTATTCTTTTGTGATTTCTATTTTTTTTTAAGTACTAATCATGAGTACAGGCAAGACTGGAGAAACTAGCGGGGAAGGAAATCAAATTAAAGATCCCCAATTGAAGCTCTTCATGGAATAAATTCAAGGGCAGTTTCGAAACTACAACAATTTCCTACAAGATATGAGAGAGGAGTTGCAAGAAATTAAAGCCGCTCAAAGCTCTACTGCAACAAGAGCTCATCCACGTACTACTCCAATTAGATTCCAAACTCCTGAAGATGAAGAGGTTAATAATCCTGAAGTTAGTATAGTTGATGGTGACTTGGGGTCAATCAAGATGAAAATTCCATAATTCCATGGTAACAACAATGCTGAAGAATACCTTGAGTGGGAAAGAAAGGTTGAACAAATCTTTGACTGCCATAACTATTCTGAGGAGAAGAAGTCTCACCTTGCAGCTGTTGAGTTTAAGGGTTATGCCATGTTCTGGTGGGAATAGTTACTATTAAAGAGAAGAAAGAAGGGTATGCGACCCGTACCACAATGGGAGACTATGAAGGAATTAATGCACCAGAAATTTGTGCCTACTTATTACTTCAGGGACTTACACAACAAATTGGCAAGATTAGTGCAAGGAGGGAAAAGTGTGGAAGTTTACTACAAGGAGATGGAGATGTGCATAGCTAGAGCTAAAATTGAAGAAGCTGAAGTGATAAGGAACCGGGATCGGGAATCAAAGGAATGGGATATAAGTTCGCCTCTATGGCACCCCACGTTTATATTGAAACGGAAACACCAATAATCGAGATTAATCGCTCTATGGCACTCCACGTTTATAGTGAAACGGTAACACCAATAATCGAGCAAAGAACAAGATAAACGCCACAATGAATTGATAAGTTTACCTTAATTCTTGATGCAATTAGAGGAAGCAATTTCTCACTATCACTCTAAGCAAGGAGAACAAGCAAAGCTTGAACAAATAAAGTTTATCAATATCTCAAAGTTGTGTTTTACAATGAAGATGAGAGTATTTATACTAAACTAAACATATTAGGTTACAAAGATAACAAATAAAGCATAAAACATAAAACAAGCATGAGTCGCGCTCGCGCATTTCAAATTCGCGCTCGCGACTTATGCTAACCAGCTCTCTGCCTCGTGAGTTATGCTTCTCGCGCTCGCGCAGTGAAGGTTCGCGCTTGCGAGTGTCGCTCGCGCTCGCGCATGTTGGGCTCGCGCTCGCGAGTTGCGCTGCCTAACTCTCTGCCTCTCCTTTGCGCTTCTCGCGCTCGCGCACGGTAGAGTCGCGCTCGCGAGATGTGGTCGCGCTCGCGTATGTGAAGCTCGCGCTCACGAGTTACGCTGCCTAACCCTCTGCCTCTCCTTTGCACTTCTCGCGCTCGCACTCGCGAGTTGCACCAGTGTGTAGCAACTGTAGCAAAGTCAAGTTCAACTGTAGAAAAGTCAAAGGTACTGTAGAAAAGTCAAATTTACTGTAGCAAAGTCAAACTTATTGGCACGGGCACTGTAGCAACATTAGGAGCCTAGGAATGCCTTCAAGTTCCTCACAACACGTGTTAAATGCGACATCATGAAGTTCTCGTGTTGTTTGGGCTTGAACAAATAGTGATACGGCTGCTCCATATCGCTTGGCACGGCTCCTTGTAATCGGTCCAATAGGAAGCACCAATGGATCTCCTTCGTCGTTAGCCATACTCCCTTGAGATCCAGCGACGAATGATGATGGATCCGTATCATGAAGAAATCACCATGTCCAGGTTCCTTGGAGGTCTGAATAGTGAGATTGCCGATGCTTTGGAGATGTATCACTATGATACACTAGAGGAGATGGTAGATATGGCCATGAAGTTAGAAAGGCAGAAAAAGGGGAAGTTCACCAACAAGTATTCTAACCATACTTGGGGATCCAAATGGTCTAAGGGAGGTGAAAGAAGAGATTTCAAAGGTAATAATTCCTAAAGGGCAGAATCAACTTCACGAGGTAAAGAGGTTACCCAAACCACATTCAAGGGTAACAAAGGTACTTCTAACCCTACAACCCCTTCTAGAGAAATTAAATGCTTTAAATGTTTGGGAAAAGGGCATATTGCATCTCAATGTCCTAATAAAAGGGTTATGATTGCTAAGGATGATGGAAATATTAGTTCTGAATCTGAATGTAGTGATTATGATGATGTGCCTCATTTGCATGATGTTGATAATGTTGATTCAGATGTGGAAGAACATAATGTATTATTTGCTGAACATGGAGAATCTCTAGTTGTTAGGTGAGTTTTGAATATGCATGTTAAGGAGGAGAGCCTTGAACAACGTGAAAACATATTTCACATTAGATGCTTGATACATGGAAAAGTGTGCATGCTTATTATTGATGAGGGTAGTTGCACTAATGTTGCTAGTGTGAGTATGGTGAGTAAGTTGAATTTGGAATGTCTTAAACATCCTAAACCTTACAGATTGCAATGGTTGAATGATTGTGGGGAGGTGAAGGTGACACGCTAGGTGCTTGTGCCATTCTCTATTGGATGGTACAAAGATGAGATATTGTGATACGGATTGATACGGATCCACTATCACCAACCACCTATGGAGCTCAAGGAAACAAGGACCACAACAATGGCAATCCATTAGCACTTCCTAGTGGACCAATTACAAGGAGCCGTGCAAAGAAGTATGGAGCAACCATGTCCTTATACTTTCAAGGGCAAATCACACAAGAGCTCCATGACCTTGCTTTCAACAAGTGCTATGAAGAACTTGAAGAAACACCTAAGTTTCTCACATTAATAGAAGCACATGTTGAGTTGGTAAGCACGCCCGTGCAAGGTGGCATGCCCATGCAAGGTGGCACGCCCTAGACCGTGCAAGCTACTGCCTCTCAAGGAACAACATATGAATTGGATCACGCCCGTGCCAATTAGCATGCCCCAAACCGTGCACTTCTCTGCCTCTCGCGAGGGACACACATACATGCGCGCACGCCCATGCCAATCAGCACGCCCCAGGCCGTGCACTTCTCTGCCTCTCGCGAGGAACACACATACATGCACGCACGCCCGTGCCAATCAGCACGCCCCAGGCCGTGCACTTCCCTGCCTCTCAAATATTAGTTAGCTTATTTTGTGTTTTTTGCAATGCTAATGGGTTGGGCCTCCAATATTTCGGCCACCCTTGAATAATTAGCCTTATTTTGATTAGATTTAGTCAATCGTTAGTGGATTTGGATTAGATCTCAAAATCCTTAAGTAGTTATGATTTTGTTAGTCAACTCCTTAGTTGGTTTAGATTTGCTAAATCCTACTCCTTAGCTAACTCTAAATCCTCTAAGGATATGGACCTCTTAGATTAGTATAAATAGCTTGTTATTTTGTAAATTTTAAGAGACAATTAATGAATTAAAGAGAGTTTCTTCTTCAACTTCATGCTTAGGCGTGTTCATGTTTTTAGAGAGTGTGAGATTGCATTCTTCTAATTGCATCAAGAATCAAGGTAAACTTATCAATTCTTTGTGGCGTTTATCTTATTTTTTTACTCTATTATTGGTGTTCTTGCTTCTATAAGCTTTGGGTACCATAGAGGGGAATTTATTCTAGATCTTTGATCTCTTCCAAAACTTGTCATTGAGTTCATGAAATTTATTTTCATTGGGTTCCGCGTTAGTTTGGTATCAGAGCCAAAGATTAAGGTAAATTCTTATTTATCTTAACTCTAGGATTTGTGTTTATTTGTTTTCTTATTCTTATTGTTCTTGTGTTTGTTTTTCTTTTTCATCTTGTTTGTTTTGTGTTTGTTTTCTTTTGTTTAGTTTCAATTCGTTTTTGCTTCAATTAAATTTAGTAATTTCGTGCTTGTTTCAATTCTGGAAGTTTAGATCTTAGATCTTATTGACTAAAAAAAAAAAATTTCGTCCACCATTGAAATTTGTTTGTGTGGATCTTGATTTTGTTCCTGAATCCAAGGGATTTGATCCTAATTCAAAGGGATTTTACCTTATTTTGTGGGATTTTGCCATATTTTGTGGGATTATTCCTAATCCTTAGGAGATTTGACCACATTTAGTGGGATTGTTCCTAATCCTAAAAGGATTTGACCATATTTTATGGGATTTAGTTATCCACTATAATCTTGTGATAAAATCCAATCTTAACTACTTGTGGATAAGATAACAAAAAAATTAGTTGACCATATCTTTTGAGATAAAGCAAAATCTACTACAATCCTTGTCAAGTCTAAGAATCCTACTTAAATTGGGTTGCATTAAAAGGGACACAAGGCAGCATGCCCGTGCTTCACCTCAAGCACAACCGTGCACTTTTATGAGTTCCACTTGTTGGACTAGGACTTATACGCACGCCCGTGCTCCATCTAGCACGCCCGTGCACGGTTCTGACCTTAATTAAAATATTGTTTTCTTTTATTTTTCTTTGATTGCTTGCTTTGTTTTGGGTAGAATTAATTAGGTCCATATTTGGTTTGCTTTGTAGTAAGCTAAATTCATACATTATATCCTAATATTGTCTTTTAAATTCTAGTTTCTTTGTTTTTGTGTGAGCTTTCTATTGCTTCTATTACATTGTTAGGGTGTATTTGCTTGTTCACTACACTCTAATTGATCATTAAAGTAGTGCATTGTTTATGTTTTTGTGCTACTGTCCATATCGTTTTGAGTCTTCTTTCTAGAATTTGTGCTTGCTTTTCATTGTTAAGTTTTATTCCTTGATTCTAAACGTGCTTTTGAGTTGATTGGTTGAACTAAGATTCTGAAGTTCAATTGGAAGAATTGCAAGGAGTGATTAAAGAGTGTAAACACGTGAGGGAGTGATTTACCATCAATTCAAATCTTCTTGTGTTTTCTTTTGAAAACTAACCATGAGTACAGGCAAATCTGGTGATGGTAATGATGGAATTCCAATTAAAGATCCTCAATTAAAACTCTTCATGGAAGCAATTCAAGGACAGTTTAGAACCTTCAATAATTGTCCAAGACATGAGGGAGGAGTTGCAAGAGATAAAAGCTTCACAAAGCTCTAATACAACTAGAACTCGTCCACAAACCAGATTTCAAGACCATGATGTTGAAGAGAGTGAAGAGACCAATCCTAATAAACTTGATGGGGACTTGGGATCAATTAAGATGAGGATTCCAGAATTCAAAGGCAACAACAATGCTGAAGAATATCTTGAATGGGAGAGAAAAGTAGAACAAAATTTTGAATGCCATAACTATTCTCAAGAAAAGAAATCCCATCTTGCTGCTGTTGAATTCAAAGGGTATGCTATGTTTTGGTGGAAGAATTGCTATTGAAAAGAAGAAGGAAGGGATTACGACCCGTACCACCATGGGAGATCATGAAAGAGCTAATGCACCAAAAATTTGTCCCTACTCATTACTTTAGGGATTTACATAACAAATTAGCTAGAATGGTGCAAGGAGGAAGGAGTGTGGAAGAGTACTACAAGTTCTCAAAGGACAGATTCAACTTCAAAGGGTAAAGAAACTGTCCAAACTCCATTTAAAAGCAACAAAGGTACTTCTAACTCTACAACCCCTTCTAGAGAAATTAAATGTTTTAAATGTTTGGGGAAAGGGCATTATGCATCTCAATGTCCTAATAAAAGGGTTATGATTGTTAAAGATGATGGGAATGTTAGCTCTGAATCTGAATGTAGTGATTATGATGATATGCCTAAATTACTTGATGATAATGATGATGATGATTCAGAAAATTTAATACTTCCTGAACATGGAGAAGCTTTGGTTGCTAGACGTGCTTTGAACATGCATGTTAAAGAAGAAAGCCTTGAGCAACGTGAGAATATATTTCACACTAGATGTTTGATTAGTGGAAAAGTGTGTACTCTTATTATTGATGGGGGTAGTTGCACTAATGTTGCTAGTGTAAACATGGTAAACAAATTGAACTTGACTTGTCTCAAGCATCCTAAACCTTATAGGTTGCAATGGTTGAATGATTGTGGGGAAGTGAAAGTGACTAAACAGGTACTTGTGCCATTTTCTATTGGATGGTATGAAGATGAAATTTTGTGTGATATAGTACCTATGCAAGCTGGACATCTATTGTTGGGAAGACCATGGCAATATGATAGAAGAGCACTTCATGATGGATTCCACAATCGATATTCTTTGATTCATAAGGGGAAAAAGGTGGTTCTTGTACCTTTATCACCTCAAGAAGTTTATGAAGACCAAAGAAAGATAGTTGAGAGAGAGAGAGAGGTTTCGGCCTTGAGAAAACATGAGAATGAAAATTCGAGATTGAGAGAACAAAAGAGAGAAAAGAGTAAGGATGAGGGAAAAGAGGCCACAAAAATAACAAAACAAACTAATGGCCCAATTGTGAGAGAAAAAGAAAGAGAGGAGAAAAAGAAACAGACTTTTTATGCAAGAGCTAGAGAGGTCAAGTGCGCCATTGCCTTGTGATACGGATCAAGGAAGCAAGGTGAAGGATCCTCTAGCTCTACCCGTGGGGCCAATCACAAGAGCTCGTGCAACCAAGCTACGAACAGCCTTGAATGCATTTGCTCAAGAACAAATCACATTGGAGCTTCAAGATCATAATTATGCAAGGTGTGAGATTGAACTTGAAGAAGCACCAAAGCTTGTTATGATGCTTGAGGCGTGCAATGAGGCTGCCATTTGATGCATTTTACATGATTCTATACTTAGGCAAATTTAGGAGGTTGTTATCTTATTATGAGCTTAAGTATGGGTTGTGTAGGGCCTTCGGCCCATTTGCCCTATTTTGTTTAAATTCTTTTAGTGGACTTAATTAATTAAGTGTAAGGTTGGTTGGGCTTATTTTCTAGAGTAGGGCCAGCCTAAGTTAGTTAATGTTTAAGTCAGGATTGTTTTAAGTAGTTAGCTTGGACTTGTATTTAATTAAGCCCATTTGGGCCACATTAGGGATAAGCTTGGGCTAACTTAAGTTAATAGCTAAATTAGGGTTAGCTTAGGTTACTTATAATGTTGTAAGAGTTGCACAGCAGCCACCATTGAATTGAAATCAAAACAAAACGTTTTCTTCTTGTTCTTTCAAGAACAGATTGTGTTCTTCATAGAACCAAAATATCCTTAGTAGTTAAGTTTGTGAGTTCTACAAGATTAATTGCACCAAGAATTTCAGAGTTGTTTTCAAGAGTACTTGAAGGTAAGTTTCTGATTCTTGTTCTAAATTCCTTGCTTTCTCTCTTCAAGAGTACTTGGGGGTTAAAGGGATTGTCGGGTACTTCCGAGATTGCATGCTTTCCGCTAGATGTTCCTTGTTGATTTGCAAGAGTACTTGTTAATTGGCTAGGGTCGTATCACCTTGGAGAAGCCCATATTGCTTCTTAGGTACAAGGAAATTTTATTTGCTGAAACTAATGCTAACCTTGATAGTTTGCCTTCTATGTTTGTTTCTATGTTGTAGGAATTTGATGATGTCTTTCCTAGTGAATTACCAAGTGGTTTACCACCTTTAAGAGGAATAGAACATCAAATTGACTTCATTCCTGGATCCACCATTCCTAATAGGCCTGCCTATAGAAGCAATCCAATGGAGACAAAGGAGTTGCAAAGGCAAGTTGATGAACTTATGGAGAAAGGTTTGGTGAGAGAAAGCATGAGCCCGTGTGCCGTTCCTGTGCTTCTAGTACCTAAAAAGGATGGAACTTGGCGCATGTGTGTTGATTGTAGAGCGGTCAACAAAATCACTGTAAAGTATAGACCCCCTATTCCTAGACTTGATGATATGTTAGATGAATTGCATGTGGCAACTTACTTTACTAAAATTGATTTAATGAGTGGTTACCATCAAATTAGAATGCAACCAGGTGATGAATGGAAAACTGCTTTTAAAACTAAGTATGGTTTGTATGAATGGTTAGTTATGCCTTTTGGACTATCTAATGCACCTAGCACATTTATGAGGCTTATGAACCATGTATTGCGTGCCTTCTTAGGAAAGTTTGTAGTTGTATACTTTGATGATATACTCATCTATAGCAAGTCTCTTAATGATCATATTGAGCATGTTAGGATGGTGTTACAAACTTTGAGGACAGAAAAGTTGTATGCTAAACTTAACAAATGCACATTTTGTATAGATAGATGATACGGATCAAGGAAGCAAGGTGAAGGATCCTCTAGCTCTACCCGTGGGGCCAATCACAAGAGCTCGTGCAACCAAGCTACGAACAGCCTTGAATGCATTTGCTCAAGAACAAATCACATTGGAGCTTCAAGATCATAATTATGCAAGATGTGAGATTGAACTTGAAGAAGCACCAAAGCTTGTTATGATGCTTGAGGCGTGCAATGAGGCTGCCATTTGATGCATTTTACATGATTCTATACTTAGGCAAATTTAGGAGGTTGTTATCTTATTATGAGCTTAAGTATGGGTTGTGTAGGGCCTTCGGCCCATTTGCCCTATTTTGTTTAAATTCTTTTAGTGGACTTAATTAATTAAGTGTAAGGTTGGTTGGGCTTATTTTCTAGAGTAGGGCCAGCCTAAGTTAGTTAATGTTTAAGTCAGGATTGTTTTAAGTAGTTAGCTTGGACTTGTATTTAATTAAGCCCATTTGGGCCACATTAGGGATAAGCTTGGGCTAACTTAAGTTAATAGCTAAATTAGGGTTAGCTTAGGTTACTTATAATGTTGTAAGAGTTGCATAGCAGCCACCATTGAATTGAAATCAAAACAAAACGTTTTCTTCTTGTTCTTTCAAGAACAGATTGTGTTCTTCATAGAACCAAAATATCCTTAGTAGTTAAGCTTGTGAGTTCTACAAGATTAATTGCACCAAGAATTTCAGAGTTGTTTTCAAGAGTACTTGAAGGTAAGTTTCTGATTCTTGTTCTAAATTCCTTGCTTTCTCTCTTCAAGAGTACTTGGAGGTTAAAGGGATTGTCGGGTACTTCCGAGATTGCATGCTTTCCGCTAGATGTTCCTTGTTGATTTGCAAGAGTACTTGTTAATTGGCTAGGGTCGTATCATCTGGTATCAGAGCCAAATCAAAGTTTTGGGGTAAGTTCTGTTATCTTAGTTAGGAATTTGAGTTTTCTTGTTGTTGGATTCATTGTTGTTTATCTTCGTGTTTTCTTTTCATTCTGAGATCTACACATTATCTCTTTAGGTCTTGTTGGATCTAGACATTATCTCTTTAGATCTTGTTGGATCTAGACAATTTCTCTTTAGATCTTGTTGGATTTAGATAATTTCTCTTTAAATCTTCTTGAATATAGTTTTCTCTTTGTATCTTCTTATTGTTTGCATCATTTTCTAGTTACCCTTTTGACTAATTCAAGATCTATCTTTGAACATTCTTGTTGTTTGCTTATTTCTTGATAAAAAAAAAAATCTGGATCTGAATTGTTTGTTAAAGACATTACCTACCTAAAATTGAATTGGGAGACACAAAAATCATTGTTGGACAAAGTCATTACCTACCTAAAATTGAATTGGGAGACACAAAAGTCATTGTTGGACTAAGTCATTACCTACCTAAATTGAATTGGGAGACACAAACCATCCACTTATACCTTGTTAAGCCCTTACCCTACCTAAATTGCGTCACATTTGTAGGTTAAGTGAGGATATAAATCAAAAACGTTGTGCTACAGTAACTTGCTACAGTAACTCAGAAGCAAACTTGCTATAGTACCTTAAAACGTCTGCTACAGTAACTTGCTACAGGAACTCAGAAGCAAACTTGCTACAGTACCTTTAAAAAAAAAAAAAATTTTTTTTTGGGTTTTCTTTGTTTGCTTGCTTTGATTGGGTAGAATTAATTAGGTCCATATTTGGTTTGCTTTGTAGCGAACTAAATTCATACACTATATCCCTAAATCGTCTTTTAAATTCTAGTTTCAATTTCTTGTTTGTGTCCTATCTTTGCTTCATTTAACATTGCTAAAGTGTTATTTGCTTGTTCCTACACTTTAGTTTATTGATTTCTAGCAAATACACCTTTCTTATTCTTGTATTGCCATTCAAACATTGTGATTTCTTGATAGAGTTTGTGCATTACTTAATTATATTCTTTGTTTTCCTAACTTTCTCTTGACTTTTGTAGCAACTTTGGGATTCTGAAGTGCAATTATTCAAGTGGAAAGAGTGGTAAAAGGCTGGAGTGAAACCCACATATTAAAAAAAAAGCCAAATAAGGAGAGAAACACGTGAGGGAGTGATAAACTAACTATTTCCTTAGTTTTTGCAATCTTATTTCAGGATGTCTAATTCATCTAGAGACAAGGATAATAGCCCTCTCAAAGTTGAAGATCCAAAACTACAAGCCTTTCTAGATGCTTTCTCTGGAGAAATGGGACGAATCACTAGGCTTATGGAGAGCTTTAATGACAGACTGGAGATTCAAGAGCAAAAGACAGAAAGACATGACCCTAATGCCACAAGGAGGGGTGCAAGCACTTCCAAAGAGCACTCTAGACAACCTTGGCATGAAGAGTATGAAGAAGAGGATGATGAATGGCATAGAGAGCCTATGTGGGCAAGAGGAGGTAGAAATAATAGAGGAAGAGGAAGAGGGATTGGTAGAGGCCGTGTTTACAGAAATGAAACTTACTATGGAGAGGATGACGAAGAGGTTGACACACCATTAGATGGTAACTTGGGTAACATCAAACTCAAGGTGCCACCTTTCAAAGGCCGAAACAATGCAGACGAATACTTGGAATGGGAGAGGAAGGTCGAGATGATCTTTGAATGCAACAGGTATACTGAAGAAAAAAAGGTGAAAATTGCAGCCTTAGAGCTCCAAGACTATGCTCTGTTTTGGTGGGATCAACTTAATCAGAGTCGAAGAAAAGTGGGAAGACGACCTATCCACAATTGGGAAGACATGAAGGAGGTAATGAGAAAACGTTTTCTTCCTGAGCATTATTTCAGGGAGTTGCATCAGAAGCTTCATAGACTCGTCCAAGGAGCCAAATCAGTAGAAGACTATCATAAGGATATGGAGATGTGCATGGCTAGAGCACACATTGAGGAAAATGAGGAGGTGACCATGGCTAGATTCCTAGGTGGCCTTAATAAAGACGTAGCTGATGCATTAGAGATGTACAAGTATGATTCCATGGAGGAGATGCTGAATATGGCTATGAAGTTAGAGAAGCAAAGAAAAGGGAAGAGCACCACATCATATAGGGCTGCCAACAATAACAACAACTCTTGGGGTGCTAGATGGCCTAAAAGGGAGGAGAAAAGGGAGTTTCAAAGCTCTACACGAAAGGGGATAGAATCAGTGTCTAAGGCATTCACGCCTAATGCCCCAACTAATTCGAAGGGATCAAGTTCCAACACTCCTAGTAGAGACATCAAATGTTTCAAATGTCTTGGGAAGGGCCATATATCTTCTCAATGCCCTAACAAGAGGGTAATAGTGACTCGAGATGGCTACACCTATTCTGAATCTGAGGATGAAGAAAACCCAATGCCGCCACTTGAGGACTGCCATGATGATGATGAGGTTGATGAAGAAGTTTTACAACCTGAGATGGGACAGTTACTAGTTACCAGGCGAGTTCTCAACATGCAAGTTCAAGAGGAGAGCTTAGAACAAAGAGAGAATATATTTCATACTAGATGCTTGGTACTTAACAAGATATGTCTTTTGATTATTGATAGTGGAAGTTGCACTAATGTAGCTAGTTTGAGCACGGTGCAGAAATTGGGTTTGACATGTGTACCGCACCCAAGGCCATATAAGCTTCAATGGCTCAATGATATGGGTTCTGTAAGAGTAAACAAACAGGTGAAGGTGCCATTCTCCATTGGATGGTACAAGGATGAGGTCATTTGTGATGTAGTACCTATGCTAGCTGGGCATATTCTTCTAGGCCGCCCATGGCAATACGACAGGCGAGTCCAGCATGATGGGTACACCAACCGGTTCTCTCTTACCTATTTGGGTAAACATGTGGTTCTAGCTCCTTTGACACCACCAGAGGTCTATATGGACCAAAAGAGGATATTAGAAAGTGAGGGGCAGAATTGTATTCAGGGGGAGGGAGAAAATAAAGATAAAGAAAAAAAGGGAAAAGAGGCCAAGAGTGAAAAGAAACAATTGAATGGCCCATTGGTGAGTGAAACACCAAGAGAGGGAAGAAAGAAACAAAACATGTATGTAAAAGAGAGAGAGATCCGTAGCAGTGTTGGTGAGGGTAGACCAATCTTAATGATTCGGTTTAAGGAAACTTTGCTTAATTTGCTTGACATTGACACTTCTTCTTTGCCTCCTAGTTTTGTTTCTTTGTTGCAGGAGTTTTCTGATGTGTTTCCTGATGAAATGCCTAGCGGACTACCACCCCTAAGAGGCATTGAGCATCAGATTGACTTCGTGCCCGGAGCCACAATTCCTAATAGGCCAGAGTATAGGAGCAACCCCATGGAGACTAAGGAGTTGCAGCGCCAAGTTGATGACCTGTTGTCTAAGGGATTTGTGAGGGAGAGTATGAGCCCATGTGCAGTGCCTGTATTACTTGTGCCTAAGAAGGACGGTTCTTGGAGGATGTGTGTTGACTGCCGAGCTGTCAACAAAATCACAGTTAAGTATCGCCATCCAATTCCTAGGCTAGATGATATGTTAGATGAACTGCATGGTAGTAAATACTTTTCGAAAATTGATTTAATGAGTGGATATCATCAAATTAGAATGAAGTTAGGTGATGAATGGAAAACTGCCTTTAAGACTAAATATGGTTTATATGAGTGGATGGTTATGCCATTTGGACTAACAAATGCACCTAGTACTTTCATGAGATTAATGAACCATATCTTACCTGCTTTTCTAGGCAAATTTGTTGTGGTTTATTTTGATGATATACTGATTTATAGCCAATCTATTGATGAGCATATTGAGCATGTTAGGTTAGTATTGATAACTTTGAGAACTGAAAAGTTATATGCTAAACTACAGAAATGCACTTTTTGCATAGATAGGCTTATTTTTCTTGGTTTTGTTGTGAGTGCACAGGGGATTGAAGTCGATGAGGAGAAGGTTAAAGCAATTCGAGAATGGCCAACTCCTAAATCTATATCTGAGGTGAGGAGTTTCCATGGCTTGGCAAGCTTCTACCGGAGGTTTGTGAAGGACTTCTCTACTATAGCAGCCCCACTCACAGAGGTGGTAAAGAAGGAAGTTGGGTTCAAATAGGGGGAAGCGCAACAAAGGGCATTTGATACTTTAAAATCCATTCTTTGTTCTGCTCCTATTTTAGTTTTACCTGACTTTGATAAAACATTTGAGATTGAGTGTGACGCTTCTGGTGTAGGTATTGGTGCAGTGTTGATGCAGGAGAGAAAGCCTATTGCCTATTTCAGTGAGAAACTCAATGGAGCGCAACTCAATTATTCAACCTATGACAAGGAGCTATATGCTCTAGTGAGAGCATTGGAGGTATGGCAACATTACCTTCTACCCAAAGAATTTGTCATACACACTGACCATGAGTCTTTAAAGCACCTCAAGGGACAAGGTAAGTTGAACAAGAGACATGGTAAGTGGGTTGAATTCATTGAACAGTTTCCTTTTGTGATTAAATACAAGCAAGGGAAAGTAAATATTGTGGTTGATGCACTTTCTAGGAGGTATGCTTTAATTACTACTCTTAATGCTAAGTTGTTAGGATTTGAGCATATAAAATCCTTGTATGTTGATGATGATGACTTCGGTCTTATTTGGAGTGCATGTGAACATGGGGCATTTAATAAGTTCTTTAGGCATGAGGGGTTTTTATTTAAGGGAAATAAACTTTGTATACCCAAATGTTCTATGCGTGAATTGCTTGTATTAGAATCGCATTGTGGAGGACTTATGGGGCATTTTGGTGTTCTTAAAACATATGATATACTTGCTGAACATTTCTTTTGGCCACATATGCGTAGGGATGTAGAGAAACTGTGTGGTGTGTGCATAGCATGTAAGCAAGCTAAGTCTAAATCTATGCCTCATGGCCTTTATATGCCTTTACCTGTACCTACTTTGCCTTGGACTGATGTTTCTATGGATTTTGTACTTGGATTGCCCAGAACAAAGCGTGGTAGGGATAGTATTTTTGTTGTTGTGGACAGGTTTAGTAAGATGGCACATTTCATTGCATGCCATAAGAGTGATGATGCTGTCCATATTGCTGAGTTGTTTTTCAGGGAGGTTGTGAGATTGCATGGGGTGCCACGCACCATAGTCTCAGACCGTGATGCCAAATTCCTTTCTCACTTTTGGCGTGTTTTATGGGGTAAGCTTGGTACAAAGTTGCTGTACTCTACTACTTGTCATCCCCAAACGGATGGACAGACTGAGGTAGTTAACAGAACTCTAGGTACTTTACTTAGAGCGGTGGTTGGTAAGAATCTGAAAACTTGGGAGGATTGTTTGCCTTTCATTGAATTTGCTTATAATAGGTCTATACATTCTTCTAGTGGTTATAGTCCATTTGAGCTTGTGTATGGTTTTAATCCTTTAACTGTACTTGATTTATTTCCTTTGCCTTTAAGTGAAATTGCTAACTTAGATGGTGAAAAGAAGGCTGAATTGATCCGGGAGATACATGCTAAAGCTAGGGCTCATATAGACATGAAGAACAAAAGCTATGCTGACCGTGCCAACAAGGGAAGGAGGCGTGTGGTATTTCAACCTGGCGATTGGGTTTGGGTGCACATGAGGAAGGAAAGATTCCCAAACCAAAGGAAAGGAAAGCTTGCTGCCCGAGGTGATGGGCCTTTTCAAGTGTTGGAGAGGATCAATGACAATGCCTACAAGATTGATCTACCAGGTGAGTATGGCGTGTCTGCTACCTTTAATGTTTCTGACCTTTCTCCATTTGATTATGATTCAGATTTGAGGACAAATCTTTTTGAGGAGGGAGGGAATGATACGGATCAAGGAAGCAAGGTGAAGGATCCTCTAGCTCTACCCGTGGGGCCAATCACAAGAGCTCGTGCAACCAAGCTACGAACAGCCTTGAATGCATTTGCTCAAGAACAAATCACATTGGAGCTTCAAGATCATAATTATGCAAGATGTGAGATTGAACTTGAAGAAGCACCAAAGCTTGTTATGATGCTTGAGGCGTGCAATGAGGCTGCCATTTGATGCATTTTACATGATTCTATACTTAGGCAAATTTAGGAGGTTGTTATCTTATTATGAGCTTAAGTATGGGTTGTGTAGGGCCTTCGGCCCATTTGCCCTATTTTGTTTAAATTCTTTTAGTGGATTTAATTAATTAAGTGTAAGGTTGGTTGGGCTTATTTTCTAGAGTAGGGCCAGCCTAAGTTAGTTAATGTTTAAGTCAGGATTGTTTTAAGTAGTTAGCTTGGACTTGTATTTAATTAAGCCCATTTGGGCCACATTAGGGATAACCTTGGGCTAACTTAAGTTAATAGCTAAATTAGGGTTAGCTTAGGTTACTTATAATGTTGTAAGAGTTGCATAGCAGCCACCATTGAATTGAAATCAAAACAAAACGTTTTCTTCTTGTTCTTTCAAGAACAGATTGTGTTCTTCATAGAACCAAAATATCCTTAGTAGTTAAGCTTGTGAGTTCTACAAGATTAATTGCACCAAGAATTTCAGAGTTGTTTTCAAGAGTACTTGAAGGTAAGTTTCTGATTCTTGTTCTAAATTCCTTGCTTTCTCTCTTCAAGAGTACTTGGAGGTTAAAGGGATTGTCGGGTACTTCCGAGATTGCATGCTTTCCGCTAGATGTTCCTTGTTGATTTGCAAGAGTACTTGTTAATTGGCTAGGGTCGTATCAATAGACTTGTATTTCTTGGTTTTATTGTGAGTGCACAGGGTATTGAAGTAGATGAGGAGAAAGTTAAAGCTATCAAAGAATGGCCAACTCCCAAATCAGTTTCTGAAGTTAGGAGTTTTCATGGATTAGCAAGTTTTTATAGAAGGTTTATAAAAGACTTCTCTTCAATTGCAGCACCACTAACAGAAATAATTAAAAAGGAAGTTGGGTTCAAGTGGGAAGAAGAGCAACAAAAGGCGTTTGACACGCTTAAAGGGAAGTTAACTTCTGCACCTATACTTTCTTTGCCTAATTTTGAGAATACTTTTGAGATTGAGTGTGATGCTTCTGGAGTGGGAATTGGGGCTGTCCTAATGCAAGAAAAGAAGCCAATTGCCTACTTTAGTGAGAAGTTGAATGGAGCACAACTCAACTATTCAACCTATGACAAAGAGCTTTATGCCTTGGTAAGAACTTTACATGTTTGGCAACACTACTTATTACCTAAAGAGTTTGTCATCCATACTGACCATGAGGCCCTAAAACACTTGAAGGGTCAAGGTAAGCTCAATAAAAGACATGGTAAGTGGGTTGAATTTATTGAACAATTTCCATATGTGATTAAATACAAGCATGGAAAAGACAATGTTGTTGCTGATGCATTATCAAGAAGATATACTTTAATTACTGCTCTTAGTTCTAAATTGCTTGGATTTGAGTATGTTAAAGAATTGTATGTGAATGATTCTGATTTTGGCAACATATATGTAGCATGTGAGCATGGAGCATTTGATAAGTTCTATAGACATGATGGGTATTTGTTTAAGAACAACAAACTTTGTGTGCCTAAATGTTCTATGCGTGAATTGCTTGTGCTTGAATCTCATAGTGGGGGATTGATGGGACACTTTGGGGTACATAAGATTTATGATATGTTAAATGAACACTTTTATTGGCCTCACATGATTAAAGATGTAGAGAGGGTTTGTAACTCTTGTATTACTTGTAAACAGGCCAAATCTAAGTCTATGCCTCATGGATTATACATGCCTTTACCTGTTCCTAGTTCTCCTTGGATTGATATATCTATGGACTTTGTACTTGGATTACCTAGGACTAAACGTGGTAAAGATAGCATATTTGTTGTTGTTGATAGATTTAGCAAGATGGCTCATTTTATTCCTTGTCATAAAACTAATGATGCCAATAATGTTGCTGAATTATTCTTTACAGAAGTGGTAAGATTGCATGGGGTACCAAGAATTATAATTTCTGATAGGGATGCAAAGTTCCTTTCACACTTTTGGAGAGTTTTGTGGGGTAAGCTTGGAACTAAATTGCTTTATTCTACAACTTGTCATCCACAAACAGATGGACAAATTGAAGTTGTAAATAGAACTTTAGGAACATTGCTTCGTACCATTGTGGGTAAGAACTTGAAAACTTGGGAAGATTGTTTGCCATTTATTGAATTTGCATATAATCGTAGCATACATTCTACCTCAGGTTTTAGTCCATTTGAACTTGTTTATGGCTTTAATCCACTAACTGTATTAGATCTTGTTCCTTTACCTTTGAATGAACTTTCTAATCTAGATGGCGAGAAAAAGGCAGAATTGGTGAAGTCTTTACATGAGAAGGCTAGAGCCAACATAGAAAAGAGGAACAAGCAATATGCTAATAAAGCCAATAAGGGCAGGAAGAAATTAGTGCTTATGCCAGGTGATTGGGTTTGGGTACACTTTCGCAAGGAAAGATTTCCCAACCAAAGGAAGAGTAAGCTAGATGCACGTGGAGATGGTCCATTCCAAGTCTTAGAGCGCATCAATGACAATGCCTACAAAATAGACTTGCCAGGTGAGTATGGTGTTTCTGCAACTTTCAATATTAGTGATTTGTCTCCCTTTGACATAGATGCAGATTTGAGGACAAATCCTTTTAAAGAAGGGGGGGATGATACGGATACACTACCACCAACCACCTATGGAGCTCAAGGGAACAAGGGCCACAACAATGGCAATCCATTAGCACTTCCTAGTGGACCAATTACAAGGAGCCGTGCAAAGAAGTATGGAGCAACCATGTCCTTACACATTCAAGAACAAGTCACACAAGAGCTCCATAACCTTGCTTTCAACAAGTGCTATGAAGAACTTGAAGGAACACCTAAGTTTCTCACATTAATAGAAGCACATGTTGAGTGGGAACCTGAATTAGTTAGCACGCCCGTGCAAGGTGGCACACCTAGGCCGTGCCCTCGTCTAACTTGCTGAGGAAAACAACTACATTGAAGCACGCCTGTGCCAAATAGCACACCCCAGACCGTGCTTGCCTCTACCTCTCACGAGGGATGATACGAAATCGAGACCACTCAACCATAAAGCTCAAGGAATCATGGAGGGCATCTAAGTTTCTCACATTAATGGAAGCACATGTTGAGTGGGAACATGAATTGGTTAGCACGCCCGTGCTAGATGGCACACCCCAGGTCGTGCCCTCATCTGACTTGCTGAGGAAAACAACTACCTTGAAGCACACCCGTGCCAAATAGCACACCCAGGCCGTGCTTCCCTCTGCCTCTCACGAGGGAACTCCTACATTGAAGCACGCCCGTGCCAAATAGCACACCCAGGCCGTGCTTCCCTCTGCCTCTCATTAAGTTAGTTAGCTTATTTTGAGTTTTTGCTTTGTTAATGGGTTGGGCCTCCAATATTTCGGCCACCTTGATTAGTTAGCCTTATTTTGTTTAGATTTAGTCGATCTTTAGTGGATTTGGACTAGATATCCAAATCCTTAAGTTATTATGATTTTGTTAGTCAACTCCTTAGTTGGTTTAAATTTGCTAAATCCTACTCCTTAGCTAACTCTAAATCCTCTAAGGATCTAGACCCCTTAGATTAGTATAAATAGCTTGTTATTTTGTAATTAAAAAAAATTATTCAATCAATTAAAAAGAGAGTTTCTCCTTCAACTTCATGCCTTTGGCGTGTTCATGTTTTTAGAGAGTGTGAGATTGCATTCTTCTAATTGCATCAAGAATCAAGGTAAACTTATCAATCTAATTGTGGCGTTTATCTTATTCTTTTTCTCTATTATTGGTGTTCTTGCTTCTTTAAGCTTTGGGTGCCATAGAGAGGGGTTTATTTTGATCTTGGATCTCTTCCAAAACTTGTCATAGAGTTCATGGAATTTATTTCCATTGGGTTCCTCGTCAGGGAACTCCTACATTGAAGCACGGCCGTGCCAAATAGCACACCCCAGACCGTGCTTGCCTCTGCCTCTCACGAGGGAACTCCTACATTGAAGCACGCCCGTGCCAAATAGCACACCCAAGACCGTGCTTGTCTCTGCCTCTCATTAAGTTAGTTAGCTTATTTTGAGTTTTTGCTTTGTTAATGGGTTAGGCCTCCAATATTTCGGCCACCCTTGATTAGTTAGCCTTATTTTATTTAGCTTTAGTCAATCTTTAGTGGATTTGGACTAGATATCCAAATCCTTAAGTTATTATGATTTTGTTAGTCAACTCCTTAGTTGGTTTAGATTTGCTAAATCCTACTCCTTAGCTAACTCTAAATCCTCTAAGGATCTGGACCTCTTAGATTAGTATAAATAGCTTGTTATTTTGTAATTATAGGAGGACAATTATTCAATCAATTAAAGAGAGATTTTCTTCTTCCATGCCTTTGGCGTGTTCATGTTTTTAGAGGGTGTGAGATTTCATTCTTCTAATTGCATCAAGAATCAAGGTAAACTTATCAATTATTTGTGGCGTTTATCTTATTCTTTTACTCTATTATTGGTGTTCTTGCTTCTTTAAGCTTTGGGTGCCATAGAGGGGAGTTTATTCTAGATCTTTGATCTCTTCCAAAACTTGTCATAGAGTTCATGGAATATATTTCCATAGGGTTCCGCGTCAGTTTGGTATCAGAGCCAAAGATTAAGGTAAATTATTATTTATCTTAGTTCTAGGGTTTGTGTTTATTTGTTTTCTTGTTCTTCTTGTTTTTGTGTTTGTTTTCTTCTTCATCTTGTTTCTTGTGTTTGTTTCTTGTTTTGCTTAGTTTAAATTCGAGTTTGCTTCAATTAAATTTAGTAATTTCATTCTTGTTTCAATTCTGGAAGTTTAGATCTTAGATCTTGTTGACTAAAAAAAAAAAAAAGAGTATAGAAAAAAATTTTCGACCACCATTGAAATTTGCTTGTGTGGATCTTGATTTTGTTCCTGAATCCAAGGGATTTGATCCTAATCTTTAGGGATTTCACCTTATTTTGTGGGATTTGAACATATTTTGTGGGATTATTCCTAATCCTTAGAAGATTTGACCATATTTTGTGGGATTGTTCCTAATCCTAAGGGATTTGACCATATTTTATGGGATTTAGTTTATCCACTATAATCTTGTGATAAAGCATAATCTTAACTACTTGTGGATATGATAACAAGAATTAGTTGACCATATCTTTTGAGATTAAGCAAATCTACTACAATCCTTGTCAAATCTAAGAATCCTACTTAAATTGGGTTGCATTGGAAAAGGAAACAAGGCAACACGCCCGTGCTTCACCTCAAGCACACTCGTGCTAGTTCCTGACTTCCACTAGTTGGACTAGGCCTTCAACGCATGCCCGTGCTCCATCTAGCACGACCGTGCACGGTTCTGACCATATAAAAAAAAAAAATTCTTTTGGTTTTTCTTTTATTGCTTGCTTTGTTTTGGGTAGAATTATTAGGTCCATATTTGGTTTACTTTGTAGTAAGCTAAATTCATACATTATATCCAGTAATTGTCTTTTAAATTCTAGTTTCTTTATTTTTTTTAAACTTTCTATTGCTTCTATTACATTGTTAGGGTGTATTTGCTTGTTTACTACACTCTAATTGATAATTACAGTAGTGCATCATTCATATTCTTGTGCTACTATCCATCTCGTTTTGAGTCTTCTTTCTAGAATTCGTGCTTGCTTTTCATTGTTAAGTTTTATTCCTTGATTGTAAACGTGCTTTTGAGTTGAATTGGTTGGCCAAGATTCTGAAGTTCAATTGGAAGAATTGCAAGGAGTGATTAAAGAGTGTAAACACGTGAGGGAGTGAATTACCAATAACTCAAATCTTTTGTGGTTTCTCTTTGAATACTAACCATGAGTTCAGGCAAATCTGGAGATGGAAGTCCAATTAATGATCCTCAAATGAAAGTTTTTATGGAAGCAATTCAAGGACAGTTTAGAACCTTCAAATAATCTTTTCCTAGACATGAAGGAGGAATTGCAAGAGATAAGGGCTTCACAAAACTCTAACACAACAAGAGCTCGTCCACAAACTAGATTTCAAGTTCATGATGATGAAGATACTGCAGAAACCAATTTCAATAAAATTGATGGAGACTTGGGATCAATTAAGATGAGGATTCCAGAATTCAAAGGCAACAACAATGCTGAAGAATTCCTTGAATGGGAGAGAAAAGTAGAACAAATCTTTGAATGCCATAACTATTCTCAAGAAAAGAAATCCCATCTTGCTGCTGTTGAATTCAAAGGTTATGCCATGTTTTGGTGGGAACAATTGCTATTGAAAAGAAGAAGAAAGGGATTGCGACCTGTACCACCATGGGAGATCATGAAAGAGCTAATGCACTAAAAATTTGTCCCTACTCATTACTTTAGGGATTTACACAATAAATTAGCTAAAATGGTGCAAGGAGGGAGGAAGGAGTGTGGAAGAATACCACAAGGAGATGGAGATTTGCATGGCAAGAGCCAAAGATTGAAGAAGAGGAGCAAATCACCATGTCACGATTCCTTAGAGGTCTAAATAAAGACATTGCTGATGCTTTAGAGATGTATAGGTATGATAGCTTGGAGGAGATGGTAGATATGGCCATGAAACTTGAAAGACAGAAAAAGGGGAGATCCACCAACAAGTATTCCAGCAACACATGGGGATCTAAATGGCCTAAAGAAGGTGAGAAGAGGGATTTTAAGGGTTCTAATTCCCAAAGGACAGATTCAACTTCAAAAGGTAAAGAGGCTGTCCAAACTCCATTTAAAAGCAACAAAGGTACTTCTAACTCTACAACCCCTTCTAGAGAAATTAAATGTTTTAAATGTTTGGGGAAAGGGCATTATGCATCTCAATGTCCTAATAAAATGGTTATGATTGTTAAAGATGATGGGAATGTTAGTTCTGAATCTGAATGTAGTGATTGTGATGATATGCCTAAATTACTTAATGATAATGATGATGATGATTCAGAAAACTTAATACTTCCTGAACATGGAGAAGCTTTGGTAGCTAGACATGCTTTGAATATGCATGTTAAAGAAGAAAGCCTTGAGCAACGTGAGAACATATTTCACACTAGATGTTTGATTAGTGGAAAGGTGTGTACTCTTATTATTGATGGGGGTAGTTGCACTAATGTTGCTAGTGTGAACATGGTAAAAAAATTGAACTTAACTTGTCTCAAGCATCCTAAGCCTTATAAGTTGCAATGGTTGAATGATTGTGGGGAAGTGAAAGTGACTCGACAAGTGCTTGTGCCATTTTCTATTGGAAGGTATGAAGATGAAATCTTATGTGACATAGTACCTATGCAAGTTGGCCATCTATTGTTGGGAAGACCATGGCAATATGATAGGAGAGCACTTCATGATGGATTCCATAATCGATACTCTTTGATTCATAAGGGGAAAAATGTGGTTCTTGTACCATTATCACCTCAAGAAGTTTATGAAGACAAAAGAAAGATACTTGAGAGAGAGAGAGAGGTTTCGGCCTTGAGAAAAAAAGAGAGTGAGGTTTCGAGAGAACAAAAGAGAGAAGAAAGTAAGAATGAGGGAAAAGAGGCCACAAAAATAACAAAACAAATAAATGGCCCAATTGTGAGAGAAAAAGAAAGAGAGGAGAAAAAGAAACAGACTTTTTATGCAAGAGCTAGAGAGGTCAAGTGTGCCATTGCCTTGGAGAAGCCCATATTGCTTCTTAGGTACAAGGAGATTTTATTTGCTGAAACTAATGCTAACCTTGATAGTTTGCCTTCTATGTTTGTTTCTATGTTGCAGGAATTTGATGATGTCTTTCCTAGTGAATTACCTAGTGGATTACCACCTTTGAGAGGAATAGAACATCAAATTGACTTCATTCCTGGATCCACCATTCCAAATAGGCCTGCCTATAGAAGCAATCCAATGGAAACTGATACGAATCCGCCATCACTCATCCATGGAACTCAAGGGGGCAAGGAGAACAACATGAAAATCCATTAATACTTCCTAGTGGATCAACTTCAAGAAATCATGCAAAGAAATATGGAGCAACCATGGAGAACAAGGGAGCATGGATACCTCAACTTCTAACTAAGATTCGAGGACGAATCTTTTCGAGGAAAGGGGGTATGATACGAAATCGAGACCACTCAACCATAAAGCTCAAGGAAGCATGGAGGGCATCTAAGTTTCTCACATTAATGGAAGCACATGTTGAGTTGGGACCTGAATTTC
This sequence comes from Jatropha curcas, assembly GCF_041381405.1. Lineage (NCBI taxonomy): Eukaryota > Viridiplantae > Streptophyta > Magnoliopsida > Malpighiales > Euphorbiaceae > Jatropha > Jatropha curcas. Next base: position 14,894,834 of record NC_143151.1, on the reverse strand, counting down.
CAACATATGTCATGCCTAGACCATGCTTAGTTAGCACGCCCGTGCCAACTAGCACGCCCCAGACCGTGCAAGCCACTGACTTGCCGAGGAAGATCAAGTTGCATGAAGCACGCCCGTGCAAGGTAGCACGCCCAAGAAGCACGCCCGTGCAAGGTAGCATGCCCAAGACCGTGCACTCTTCTGCCTCTCGCGAAGGAAAATCATACATGCGCGCACGCCCGTGCCAACTAGCACGCCCCAGGCCGTGCACTTTTCTACCTCTCGCGAAGGACACTCATACATGCACGCACGCCCGTGCACCTTGGCACGCCCTGTGATACGGAATGGCTACCACTCAAACATAGAGCTCTGATACCAAACTGACGCGGAACCCAATGAAAATAAATTTCATGAACTCAATGACAAGTTTTGGAATAGATCAAAGATCTAGAATAAATTCCCCTCTATGGCACCCAAAGCTTAAAGAAGCAAGAACACCAATAATAGAGTAAAAGAATAAGATAAACGCCACAAAGAATTGATAAGTTTACCTTGATTCTTGATGCAATTAGAAGAATGCAATCTCACACTCTCTAAAAACATGAACACGCCTAAGCATGAAGAAATAGTCTTTAATTCATTAATTGTTGATTCTTGAAAATTACAAAATAACAAGCTATTTATACTAATCTAAGAGGTCCAGATCCTTAGAGGATTTAGAGTTAGCTAAGGAGTAGGATTTAGCAAATCTAAACCAACTAAGGAGTTGACTAACAAAATCATAACAACTTAAGGATTTGGATATCTATTCCAAATCTACTAAAGATTGACTAAATCTAAACAAAATAAGGCTAATTAATCAAGGGTGGCCGAAATATTGGAGGCCCAACCCATTAACAAAGCAAAAAAACACAAAATAAGCTAACTAGCTTCCTTCGCGAGCGCGAGCTTCACATACGCGAGCGCGACCACACCTCGCGAGCGCGATTCTACCGTGCGCGAGCGCGAGAAGCGCAAAGGAGAGGCAGAGAGTTAGGCAGCGCAAGTCGCGAGCGCGATTCCAACATGCGCGAGCGCGAGCGCGAACCTTCACTGCGCGAGCGCGAGAAGCGCAAAGGAGAGGCAGTGAGTTAGGCAGCGCAAATCGCGAGCGCGATTCCAACATGCGCGAGCGCGAGCGACACTCGCGAGCGCGAACCTTCACTGCGCGAGCGTGAGAAGCGCAAAGGAGAGGCAGTGAGTTAGGCAGCGCAAATCGCGAGCGCGATTCCAACATGCGCGAGCGCGAACCTTCACTGCGCGAGCGCGAGAAGCGCAAAGGAGAGGCAGTGAGTGTCTAGGCATGCCATAGGCTGGAAATTCAGGTTCCAACTCCACATGTGCTTCCATCAATGTGAGAAACTTAGGTGTTCCCCATGCTTCCTCGAGCTCTATGTTTGAGTGGTAGCCATTCCGTATCATACCCCTTTTCCTCGAAAAGATTCGTCCTCGAATCTTAGTTAGAAGTTGAGGTATCCATGCTCCTTTGTTCCTTTGATCTCCATGGATGAGTGTTGGCGGATTCATATCATTCCCCTTTTCCTCAAAAGTGTTCGTCCTCGAATCTGCAGCCATGTTAAAAGGAAACAAATTACTAATATTGAAAGTAATGGTAACACCATACTCACCTGGTAAGCCTGTCTTGTAGGTGTTGTTATCAATGTGCTCCACAACTTGGAATGGTTCACCTCCACGTTCATCAAACTTAATCTTTCTTTGGTTGGGAAACTTTTCCTTGTGAAAATGTACCCAAACCCAATCACCTGGTTTAAACACAACATGTCTTCTTCTCTTGTTGGCATGGTTGGTATAGCCTTTGTTCTTTATGTTCATATGAACCCTAGCCTTAGCATGCATCTCCTTCACCAATGTAGGCTTTTCTTCACTTTTAGGAAATCCCTGCAACAAAGAAACAGAACTAGAAGGTAGAGGAGAAGTGTTAATGTTGGTCAAACTATGCAAAAACTCCTTAAACCGAATCATCAAGACTGGTCTACCCTCTCTCACACTGTTTTGGATCTCTCTCTTTTTCACATACACAATTTGTTTCTTTTTTTCACTCACAATTGGGCCATTTATTTGTTTTGTATCTTTTGTGGCCTCTTTCCCTTCCTCCTTACTCTTTTCACTCTTTTGTTCTTTCAATCTTGAAGTTTCACTCTCTAATGGGCTATTAATTTGTTTTGTTTGCCCTGTGGCTTCTTCCTCCTTCTTTTCTTCATTCTTTTCTGGTTCTTTTGAACTTGAAGCCTCACTCTCATCTTCTCTCAAAGTTGAGGTCACTATCTCAGGTAGCTTCTCTTGGTCATCACATACTTCGAATTCTTGCAAAGGATCAACAAACACATTTGGCAAAGATGGATTAGGATCATCGATGGTCAAACAAACTTCTTTGCACAAAGGTACAATTAGAGGTTGAATTTGTTTTTCCTTTCCTTTTCCCTCTTTCTTTTTATTTTTACTTATCATGTTTTCACTCATTTTACTTTTACACTCCTTTTCTTTATTGACAGCTACAAAACTCATCTTTTTCTTTTCACATTGGTCTTCATACACTTCCTTTGAGGAACATGATCTTGGACTGGTCATCCATTCATCCTTTGTGAATGAATATCTATCTATGTTCTTCCTTCCTTGCTCCCTTTCTAATTCATTGTTCAAATTCCTAAAGTAATGATTAGGATTATCGACCTCTTCATCTTTAGTTGTTTGAAATCTGGTTAGTGTAGTACTAGGACGAGCTCTTGTTGTATTAGAGCGTTGGGCAGCTTTAATCTCCTTCAAACCCTTTCTCATATCTTGGAAGAAACTGTTGAAGCTTTTAAACTGTTCTTGGATTGATTCCATTACAAGTTTTAATTGGGAATCATCTATTTGACTTTCATCCTCTCTATTATCTGTACTCATGGTTAGTATTCAAAGAGAAAACACAAAAGAATTTGGTAAATCACTCCCTCACGTGTTTACACTCTTGAATCACTCCTTGCAATTCTTCCAATTGAACTTCAGAATCTTAGTTCAACCAACCAACTCAAAGATCACGTTTAGAGTCAAGGAATAAAACTTAACAATGAAAAGCAAGCACAAAATCTAGAAAGAAGACAAAAAAAAAAACGATATGGACAGTAGCACAAGAACATAAACAATGCACTACTTTAATGATCAATTAGAGTGTAGTGAACAAGCAAACACACCCTAACAATGCAATAGAAGCAATAGAAAGTTCACACAAAAACAAGAAACTAGAATTTAAAAGACAATTTTAGGATATAATGTATGAATTTAGCTTACTACAAAGCAAACCAAATATGGACCTAATTAATTCTACCCAAAACAAAGCAAGCAAACAAAGAAAAATCAAAAGAACACAATTTTAAGATAGGGCTAGAACAGAGCACGGGCGTGTGTAATTAGGCCTAGTCCAACAAGTGGTAGGCAAGATCTAGCACGGGTGTGCTTGAGGTGTAGCACGGGCGTGCTGCCTTGTTCCCTTTTTAATGCAACCCAATTTAAGTAGGATTCTTAGATTTGACAAGGATTGTAGTAGATTTTCTCAATCTCAAAGATATGGTCAACTAATCTTTGTTATCTTATCCACAAGTAGTTAAGATTGGATTTTATCACAAGATTATGGTGGATAAACTAAATCCCACAAAATATGGTCAAATCCCTTAGGATTAGGCAAAATCCCACTAGATATGGTCAAATCTCTTAAGGATTAGGAATAATCCCACAAATTATGGCAAAATCCCACAAAATAAGGTAAAATCCCTTTGAATTAGGATCAAATCTCTTGGTTGCAGGAACAAAATCAAGATCCACACAAGCAATTTCAATGGTGGACGAAATTTTCTTTCTATACTCTTTTTTTTTTTTTTTTTTTAGCAACAAGATCTAAGATCTAAACTTCCAGAATTGAAACAAGCACGAAATTACTAAATTTAATTGAAACAAAAACGAATTGAAACAATCAAACAAGAAAACAAACATAAAAGAATAAGATGAAGAAGAAAACAAACACAAGAACAATAAGAATAAGAAAAACAAATAAACACAAATCCTAGAGCTAAGATAAATAAGAATTTACCTTAATCTTTGGCTCTGATACCAAATTGACGCGGAACCCAATGAAAATAAATTTCATGAACTCAATGACAAGTTTTGGAATAGATCAAAGATCTAGAATAAATTCCCCTCTATGGCACCCAAAGCTTAAAGAAGCAAGAACACCAATAATAGAGTAAAAGAATAAGATAAACGCCACAAAGAATTGATAAGTTTACCTTGATTCTTGATGCAATTAGAAGAATGCAATCTCACACTCTCTAAAAACATGAACACGCCTAAGCATGAAGAAATAGTCTTTAATTCATTAATTGTTGATTCTTGAAAATTACAAAATAACAAGCTATTTATACTAATCTAAGAGGTCCAGATCCTTAGAGGATTTAGAGTTAGCTAAGGAGTAGGATTTAGCAAATCTAAACCAACTAAGGAGTTGACTAACAAAATCATAACAACTTAAGGATTTGGATATCTATTCCAAATCTACTAAAGATTGACTAAATCTAAACAAAATAAGGTTAATTAATCAAGGGTGGCCGAAATATTGGAGGCCCAACCCATTAACAAAGCAAAAAAAACACAAAATAAGCGAACTAGCTTCCTTCGCGAGCGCGAGCTTCACATACGCGAGCGCGACCACACCTCGCGAGCGCGATTCTACCGTGCGCGAGCGCGAGAAGCGCAAAGGAGAGGCAGAGAGTTAGGCAGCGCAAGTCGCGAGCGCGATTCCAACATGCGCGAGCGCGAGCGCGAACCTTCACTGCGCGAGCGCGAGAAGCGCAAAGGAGAGGCAGTGAGTTAGGCAGCGCAAATCGCGAGCGCGATTCCAACATGCGCGAGCGCGAGCGACACTCGCGAGCGCGAACCTTCACTGCGCGAGCGCGAGAAGCGCAAAGGAGAGGCAGTGAGTTAGGCAGCGCAAATCGCGAGCGCGATTCCAACATGCGCGAGCGCGAGCGACACTCGCGAGCGCGAACCTTCACTGCGCGAGCGCGAGAAGCGCAAAGGAGAGGCAGTGAGTTAGGCAGCGCAAATCGCGAGCGCGATTCCAACATGCGCGAGCGCGAGCGACACTCGCGAGCGCGAACCTTCACTGCGCGAGCGCGAGAAGCGCAAAGGAGAGGCAGTGAGTGTCTAGGCATGCCATAGGCTGGAAATTCAGGTTCCAACTCCACATGTGCTTCCATCAATGTGAGAAACTTAGGTGTTCCCCATGCTTCCTCGACCTCTATGTTTGAGTGGTAGCCATTCCGTATCATACCCCTTTTCCTCGAAAAGATTCGTCCTCGAATCTTAGTTAGAAGTTGAGGTATCCATGCTCCTTTGTTCCTTTGATCTCCATGGATGAGTGTTGGCGGATTCATATCACCCTGGACCGTGCAACTGTCTGCCTCTCAAATATTAGTTAGCTTATTTTGTGTTTTTGCAATGCTAATGGGTTGGGCCTCTAATATTTCGGCCACCCTTGAATAATTAGCCTTATTTTGATTAGATTTGGTCAATCTTTAGTGGATTTGGATTAGATCTCCAAATCCTTAAGTAGTTATGATTTTGTTAGTCAACTCCTTAGTTGGTTTAGATTTGCTAAATCCTACTCCTTAGCTAACTCTAAATCCTCTAAGGATCTGGACCTCTTAGATTAGTATAAATAGCTTGTTATTTTGTAAATTTTAAGAGACAATTAATGAATTAAAGAGAGTTTCTTCTTCAACTTCATGCTTAGGCGTGTTCATGTTTTTAGAGAGTGTGAGATTGCATTCTTCTAATTGCATCAAGAATCAAGTTAAACTTATCAATCTAATTGTGGCGTTTATCTTATTCTTTTCTCTATTATTGGTGTTCTTGCTTCTTTAAGCTTTGGGTGCCATAGAGAGGGGTTTAGTTTGATCTTGGATCTCTTCCAAAACTTGTCATTGAGTTCATGAAATTTATTTTCATTGGGTTCCGCGTCAGTTTGGTATCAGAGCCAAAGATTAAGGTAAATTCTTATTTATCTTAGCTCTAGGATTTGTGTTTATTTGTTTTCTTATTCTTATTGTTCTTGTGTTTGTTTTTCTTCTTCATCTTGTTTCTTTTGTGTTTGTTTTCTTTTGTTTAGTTTCAATTCGTTTTTGCTTCAATTAAATTTAGTAATTTCGTGCTTGTTTCAATTCTGGAAGTTTAGATCTTAGATCTTATTGACTAAAAAAAAAAAAATTTCGTCCACCATTGAAATTTGTTTGTGTGGATCTTGATTTTGTTCCTGAATCCAAGGGATTTGATCCTAATTCAAAGGGATTTTACCTTATTTTGTGGGATTTTGCCATATTTTGTGGGATTATTCCTAATCCTTAGAAGATTTGACCATATTTAGTGGGATTGATCCTAATCCTAAAAGGATTTGACCATATTTTATGGGATTTAGTTATCCACTATAATCTTGTGATAAAATCCAATCTTAACTACTTGTGGATAAGATAACAAAAAATTAGTTGACCATATCTTTTGAGATTGAGCAAAATCTACTACAATCCTTGTCAAATCTAAGAATCCTACTTAAATTGGGTGGCATTGAAAAGGGACACAAGGCAGCACGCCCGTGCTTCACCTCAAGCACAACCGTGCACTTTTCTGAGTTCCACTAGTTGGACTAGGACTTATACGCACGCCCGTGCTCCATTTAGCACGCCCGTGCTCTGTTCTGACCCTATCTTAAAATTGTTTTCTTTTGTTTTTCTTTGCTTGCTTGCTTTGTTTTGGGTAGAATTAATTAGGTCCATATTTGGTTTGCTTTGTAGTAAGCTAAATTCATACATTATATCCTAATATTGTCTTTTAAATTCTAGTTTCTTTGTTTT